>NW_023255353.1:151122-166734 GCF_002007445.2 Ailuropoda melanoleuca
GAAGCCCTCAGTTTGTTTCCCAGAGTCCACAGTCTCTCATGGTTCATTCCCCCTTCTGTTTACCCCCCTTCATTCTTCCCTTCCTCTCCTACCGATCTTCCTGCTATTTCTTATGTTCCATAAATGAGTGAAACCATATGAGAATTGTCTTTCTCTGCTTGATTTATTTCACTTAGCATAATCTCCTCCATTCCTGTCCATGTTGCTGCAAATGTTGTGTAATCGTTCTCTGATGGCTGAGTAATATTCCATTGTATATATGGACCACATCTTCTTAATCCAGTCATCTGTTGAAGGGTATCTCAGCTCCTTCCACAGTTTAGCTATTGTGGACAATGCTGCTATGAACATTGGGGAAGTTGTGATTTTGGCTTAGTGGTATCAGCCAGTATTTTCTGGAATTCTGCACCTACTGTGAGCAGTCCCTCTGTGTCCGTTATTTTCTAGGATGTCTAAACTTGAGATCAGCTGTCCATTCCTGTCCAGAACTGAAGAGAAAGCTGTACTTGTGAGTGTGTGTTTGAGGTGATAGAGCTAGAGAGACCCAGAAACACACACACACACACACACANCACACACACACACACACACACACACACACACACACACACACACACAGATGTGCTGTCAATTCCAATTTTACTTTTTTTTTTTTAAAGATTTTATTTATTTATTTGACAGAGATAGAGACAGCCAGTGAGAGAGGGAACACAAGCAGGGGGAGTGGGAGAGGAAGAAGCAGGCTCACAGCAGAGGAGCCTGATGTGGGGCTCGATCCCACAACGCCGGGATCACGCCCTGAGCCGAAGGCAGACGCTTAACCGCTGTGCCACCCAGGCGCCCCTCAATTCCAATTTTAAATCCATTTTGTTTCCTTATAAAATTGCGTACAATGAATACATTTTCAAAGTAATACATGTTCACATTACCTTTGTCAGTCTGTTCATGGTATCTTGTTTTCAAATTTTTAGGAAAATATCTTTTTCTTTTTAAAAATGTTTTATTTATTTGAGAGAGAGAGAGGGAGAGAGAGAAAACAAGCAGGGAGGAGGGGCAGGGGGAGAGAGAGAGAGAGAGAAGCAGACTCCCTGCTGAGTAGGGAGCTTGATGCGGGGCTCGATCCCAGGAGCTGGAGATCATGACCTGAGCTGAAGGCAGACGCTTAACCGACTGAGCTGAGGTGCCCCAGGAAATATCTTTTCCCCAGTACATTTCAAATGATATGCAAAAGTACATTTACACACTGAAATTATCCTGTCTCTCTCACCTCTTATCACTGACCAGACTCCTACCTACTGACTCAAAGGGGTCTAATGGAGTCTTCTCTCCAAATGTGTTCCTCTAGATAAAGAATACACCAGCATAGATACCTGCACACACACACGGTCTTTTCTGTGGGGCGACTTGATTGGGCAGTCACCCAAGACAAGAAGTCACCCAAGGCAAAACAAAGGAGACAGAAAGTTATTGAATACATGCAAGGGAGCAATGGGCAGGACAGCAAAGGGGAGACTACTAGGAGGCAGTGTTGGGGGGCTGTAGTTAAGGCGAGAAGATGAGGTATGAGAATATATGGAATTTCCCTTTTTTGGTACCTGTGCCCGGTTGTAAGTAGCCCGTTGGTCAGCTAGGTCTTATGGTATGTTGAGGTGGGTTGCCTAATGAGCCTGTTTACATTCAGCCTGCTGGTTACTGTGGGCCTTTTTACCTTGCTTAGGTTTCCATTGCTCAAACACATTGCCTAAGAGCGACTTCTACATTTTCAAAAAGAGAAATCACATTTCTCATCTTTTGCATCTTGTCTTTCCCACTTAATATTCTTCTTAGGATTTATATTTGCATCTTATTAGCTCAAGTTCTTTTTTTTTTAACTCCAAATGGATGGTAGATTAATTGATTGATTTGGCATTTCTTTTTTTGTTATTATTATGTTCTGTTAGCCACCATACAGTACTTCATTAGTTTTTGATGTAGTGTTCATGTTCTGATGGTTAATTTTATGGGTTAACCTGACTAGACATGGAGTGCCCAGATTAAATATTATTCTGGGTGTATGTGTGAAGGTGTTTCTGGATGAGATTAGTACTTGAATTGGTGGACCTAGTAGACTATCCTCCCCAGTGTGGGTGAGCCTCACCCAATCTGTTGAAAGCCTGATTAGAACAAAAGTTAAAAAGAGGAAGAATTCATCCGTTTTGCTTCCTGCTGCACTGCTTAAAATCTCATCTTCTCTGGCCCTCACATTGGACTTTTAACTATTGGCTTCCTCTGGGGTACCTGGCTGGCTCAGTTGGAAGAGCATGTAACTCTTGATCTTGGGGTCGTGAGTTTGAGCCACATGTTGGGTGCAGAGATTACTTAAATAAATAAACTTTTTTTTTTAAGATTTTATTTATTTATTTGACAGAGATAGAGACAGCCAGTGAGAGAGGGAACACAAGCAGGGGGAGTGGGAGAGGAAGAAGCAGGCTCACAGCAGAGGAGCCTGATGTGGGGCTCGATCCCATAACGCCGGGATCACGCCCCGAGCCGAAGGCAGACGCTTAACCGCTGTGCCACCCAGGCACCCCTAAATAAATAAACTTTAAAAAGAATTTAAAAAACCTCAGTCTCACTATTGGGTTCCCAGGTTCTTAGGCCTTTGTACCCAAACTGAATTAATACCACTGGCTGTGCTGGGTCTCCAGCTTGTAAATAGCAGACCATGAGACCTCTCAACCTCCATAATAGAATGAGCCAATTCCTCATAATAAATCTCCTTTTATATATAAATGGATGTCCTGTTTCCATTTCTCTGGAGAACCCTAAGATACTAGTGATTTGGGCATATTTTAACATATTTAGTGGTCTTATATACATTCATTTGAATTATCTTTTGAAATTAGTTGTTTTTAATTTTGTTACTGAACATGCTTCACAAATCATGGATATTAACCCAATATCTGAGGTGTAGTTTATAAATGTTTTCTCCCATGGAACTTTACATCAAAAACTGGGGATGTACTATATGGTGACTAACATAATATAAAAAAATAAAAATAACAAAAAAATAACAAAAAAATGTTTTCTCCCATTTTAAGAAAAATCTTTGTGTTTTATTTGTCATTTAGAAAGTGTTTTAAATTTCAACAGTGTGACTTAAAAACAATGCAAGTACTATTTAAAAAGGAAAAGATGTGGGGACCATGTACTGTCAGCTTCTAGGGAGATTAGAGCATTCAGAGCACTAGAAGCATCAAGACAAAATGGAAACAATTTTAGAGTGGTTCTAGAGTGAACTGCTGATCTGGAGATGAGAGCATTGTCTTTCTGATTAATCAGACTCCCCAGAGTCAGCCCAACTCAACATTTCAGGGATCAGCTAATGGATATGGCCCTTCACCCATGTCTGAGGGCACAAGGGATGGGATTTCATCTCCTCTGTCATCTTCACTACCCAGAGGGGTTGCTGAGTGAATATATGCAGGGCCACGATAGCAGGGGAGTGTGATCCAACCAATTCTCCAGTCCTTAAAGCTCAACTTCTGTAAAGGAGTCTGCTCTGTATCCTCTGGGGAGGGCAAAGGATGGAACTTCATTCCCATTCTGGCACTTATCTGCAGAGGTGACTTAGACTCTTTTGTCAGTCTGAGCTTGGTTATCTGTGAAATAGGACTCACAATACCTGATTATCTTCATCAAAGAGATGTCCCAAAGGGTAAATGCTCAGACAATAAGTCATGGAGTGGGACTTCAATGGCCCTTTAAATGTTGAGACACAGCAATAAGAGCTGGCTAAGCCTCTGCACAAAGGCCAGCATTGTGGAGTCATTTCTCATTGTTTTTTCTAATGAAATTACAGAAGTCTAGAACAAGGGAGAAAATATCTCCCTGACATGTGTTGAGTTCAAAGTTTTGAAGACCATAAGTTCTCTATATTCTTCAGTGTTTCAGAATATCATAAAAGCTCCTACACATCATTCCTTTGAGCAGATCCTAATCCAGTTCCCCCCACTGGGAAGACAGGCTTGTCTTTGACTCACCTGATGAGCTTAGTGGTAGGCTGTACCAGAGAAATTAGGTGTGGTGTTTGCCTAACTGCTACTCTTGCATTATGCCATGTGTTAATATATTTATAGAAAAATTCAGGCCTCATCCCATAGTCACCAGTGCGGAGGTCCTCAGATCATTCTATTAACCAGCCACATCACACCAGGATGTCAGCCATCTGCTACCTCCCTGAGAAGCAAAAATCCAAGAACTATTACCATTTCTTTGACACCAAAGTACCCACCTTTCATGCACTAATAACTAAATATATATTGAGTAAATTCCATTCCACTGTTCCATTGGAGGCACCTCATTAACTCAATGGTGGAAAAAAGGAGGTAATATGGGAAATGAAGATATGGGCATATTCAAAGGTTAAATCTGAGATGAGATAGCTCTTTCACATTAACTTTTTTAAAATGAAAACTACACTTTTTAAAGAATAGTTTACAACAAAATTGACCAGGAGGTACAGAGATTTCCCATATACCTCCTGTTTCCACACATGCATAGCCTTCCCACTATCAACATCCCTTAACAGAGTTGTACATTTATTACAATTGATGAACCAACATGGATAAACCATAATCACTCAAAGTCCATAATTTACCTTAGGGTTCACTCTTGGTGTAGGGACATTTTATGGGTTTGGACAAATGTACAATGACATATATCCATCATTATAGTATCACACAAAATATTTTCATTGCCCTAAAAACCCTCTGTGCTCTGCCTATTCATCCTCCCCCTACCCCAAGCAAACCCTTAGAAACCACTAACTTTTTTTTTAATTTTTTTATTTTTTTAAGATTTTATTTATTTATTCAACAGAGATAGAGACAGCCAGTGAGAGAGGGAACACAAGCAGGGGGAGTGGGAGAGGAAGAAGCAGGCTCATAGTGGAGGAGCCTGACGTGGGGCTTGATCCCACAACACTGGGATCACGCCCTGAGCCGAAGGCAGACGCTTAACCGCTGTGCCACCCAGGCACCCCACCACTAACCTTTTAAACTATCTCCATAGTTTTGCTGTTTTCAAAATGTCATGTAGTTGGACTTTTACAATATGTAGGTTTTTATAATTGCTTCTTTCACTTACTAAAATGCACTTAGAATTCATCCATGTCTTTTCAAGGCTTGATAGATCATTTATTTTTAATGATGAATAATATTCCATTGTGTGGATATACCACAGTTTATTTATCTATTCACCTAAAGGACATCTTTGTTGCCTTCAAGTTTTGGCAACAAAGATGCTATGAACATCTGTGTGAGGTTTTTGTGTGGACATAAGTTCTTATTTCCTTTGGGTAAACACCAAGGACTGTGATCACTGGATTGTGTGGTAAGAGTATGTTTAACTTTGTAAGAAACTGCCAAACTTTCTAAAGTGGTTGCAACTATTTTATGTTCTTACCAGCAATCAATGAGAGATCTTCATGCCCTAAATCCTCCCCAACATCTGGTGTTATCGGTGTTCCAAATTTTGGCCATTCTAATAAGTGTGTAGTGGTACCTCACTGTTGTTTTAATTTGCATTTCCCTGATGACACAAAGATGTGAAGCATCTTTACATATCCTTATTTTCCATCTGTATATCATCTTTAATGAATTGTCTGTTAAGGTCTTTTGCCCATTTTTATTTTATTATATTATTATTTTTTGCCCATTTTTAAATTGGGTTGTTCATTTTATTGCTGAGTTCTAAGAATTCTTTGTATATTTCAGATGACTTTTCCTTATCAGATACATCTTTTGCAAATATTTTTTCCAGTCTGTGACTTGTCTTCTGATTCTCTTGATATTGTCCTTTGCAGAGCAGATGTCCCTAATTTTATTGAAGTCCAGGTTATCAATTGTTTCTTTCATGGATTGTGTTTTTGGTGTTGCCAAGTTTGTGTAGGCTTTCTCCTATATCTTCTAGGAATTTTATTGTTTATGTTTTACATTTAGGTCTGTGAGCAATTCTGAGTTAACATTTGTGAGGGGTGTAAGGTCTGTATCCAGGGTTTCTTTTTCCCCCTGTGGATGTCCAGTTGTTCCAGCACCATTTATTGAAAAGACTATCTGTTCCATTGTATTGCCTTTGATCCTTTGTTGCAGACAAGTTGACTATATTCATGTGGATCTCTTATAGACTTTTAATTTTATTCCATTGATCTATTTGTTCTTTCACCAATACCACATAATCTTGATTACAGTAGCTTCATAATAAGTCATGAAGTTGGGTGGTGTCAGTCCTCCAACTTTGTTCTTCTCCTTCAATATTGTGTTGGCTATTCTGGGTCTTCTGCATCTCCATATTAACCTTAGAATCAATTTTTCAATATTCACAAAATAACTTGCTGGGATTCTAGGGAGGATTGCATTTAATCTATAAATCAAGTTAGGAAGAATTGATACTTTAACAATACTGAGTCTTCCTATCCATGAATGTGGAATATCTATTTTTTCTTCAATTTAATTCATCAGATTTTTGTAGTTTTTCTCATATAGATCTTATACATATTTTGTCAGATTTATACCTAAGTATTTTATTTTGGGAGAGTGCTAATGTAAATGGTATTGTGTTTTTAATTTTGAATTCTACTTGTTCTTTGCTGGTATACAGGAAAGTGACTGACTTTTGTATATTAACCTTGTATACTGTAACCTTGCTATAATTGCTTAGTTCTAGAAGTTTTGTTGTTGTTGTTGATTCTGTTGGATTTTCTAAATAGATGATAATGTCATCTGTGACCAAAGACAATTTTATTTCTTCCTTTACAATCTGTATACCTTTTATTTCCTTTTCTTGTATTATTGCATTAGCTGGAATTTCCAGTATGATGTTGAAAAGGAGTGGTGAGAAGGGATATCCTTGTTTTATACCTGATTTTAATGGAAAACCTTTGAGTTTAAGCAGTAGGTTTTTTATAGATATTCTTTATCAAGGTGTGGAAGTTCTCCTCTATTATTAGTTTACTGAGATTTTTTTTAAAAGGTTACATTTATTTGAGAAAGAGAGAGTGAGCATGAGTGGGGGAAGGGGAAGAGGGAGAGGGACAAGCAGACTCCCTGCTTAGTGGGGAGCCTGATGTGGGGCTTGATCCCAGGACCCTGAGATCATGACCTGAGCCAGAGTCAAAAGCTTAACCGACTGAGCCACCCAAGCACCCTGAGATTTTTTTTAAATCATGAATAGGTATTGGATTTTGTCAAATACTTTTGTCAAATGTATTGATATGACCATGCAATTAATCTATTTCCTTTCACAATTCTATTAGTTTTGCCTCACATAATTTTACACTGTTATTAAGCACATAAACATTAAGAATTCTATGTCTTAGAGAATTGACCTCTTGATCATGATGCAATGTCCTTTATCCTTGATAATTTTTCTTGCTTTGAAGTCCGCTCTGTCTGAAATGGATGTAGCTACTCTCGCTTTCTTTTGATTAGTGTTAGCATGCTAGCATTTTCTCCATCCATTTACCTTTTTTCCACAATCATTTACTTTTAATTTACATGAATCTTTATACTTAAAATGGGTTTCTTGTAGACAACATAGGTAGTTTTCTGAAAAAAATTTATTCTACTATTAAATGAGCTTACCATGAGTAGCAGACTTTTAAAGTTTTCTTTTTTTTTCTTTTTTTTAATTTTATTTTATTATATTATGTTAATCACCATACAGTACATCCCCAGATTCCGATGTAAAGTTTGATGCTTCATTAGTTGCGTATAACACCCAGTGCACCATGCAATACGTGCCCTCCTTACTACCCATCACCAGTCTATCCCATTCCCCCACCCCCTCCCCTCTGAAGTCTTCAGTTTGTTTCTCATAGTCCATAGTCTCTCATGTTTCATTCCCCCTTCTGATTACCCCCCTTTTCTTTATCCCTTTCTTCCCCTACCGATCCTCCTAGTTCTTATGTTCCATAGATGAGAGAAATCATATGATAATTGTCTTTCTCTGCTTGACTTATTTCACTTAGCATTATCTCCTCCAGTGCCGTCCATGTTGCAGCAAATGTTGAGAATTCGTTCTTTCTGATAGCTGAGTAATATTCCATTGTATATATGGACCACAGCTTCTTAATCCAGTCATCTGTTGAAGGGCATCTCGGCTCCTTCCATGATTTGGCTATTGTGGACAATGCAGCTATGAACATTGGGGTGCATATGGCCCTTCTCTTTACTACGTCTGTATCTTTGGGGTAAACACCCAGTAGTGCAATGGCTGGGTCATAGGGTAGTTCAATTTTTAACTTTTTAAGGGACCTCCACACTGTTTTCCAGAGTGGCTGTACCAACTTGCATTCCCACCAACAATGTAGGAGGGATCCCCTTTCTCCACATCCTCTCCAACAATTGTTGTTTCTTGCCTTGTCTATCTTTGCCATTCTAACTGGCGTAAGGTGGTATCTCAGTGTGGTTTTGATTTGAATTTCCCTGATGGCTAATGATTTTGAACATTTTTTCATGTGTCTGTTAGCCATTTGTATGTCTTCATTGGAAAAGTGTCTGTTCATATCTTCTGCCCATTTTATGATTTGTTTATTTGTTTCTCGTGTATTGAGTTTGAGAAGTTCTTTGTAGATCTTGGATACCAGTCCTTTATCTGTGGTGTCCTTTGCAAATATATTCTCCCATTCCGTGGGCTGTCTCTTAGTTTTTTTGACTGTTTCCTTGGCTGTGCAGAAGCTCTTTATCCTGATAAAGTCCCATAAGTTCATTTTATCTTTTATTTCTCTTGCCTTTGGAGATGTGTCGTGAAAAAGGTTGCTCTGGCCGATGTCATAGAAGTTGTTGCCTATGTTCTCCTCTAGAATTTTGATGGATTCCTGTCTCACATTGAGGTCTTTCATCCATTTGGAGTTTATTTTTGTGTATGGTGTGAGAGAGTGGTCAAGTTTCATTCTTTTGCATGTAGCTGTCCAATTTTCCCAGCACCATTTATTGAAGAGACTGTCTTTTTTCCACCGGATGTTTTTTCCTGCTTTATCAAAGATTAGTTGCCCAAAGAGCCGAGGGTCCATTTCTGGGTTCTCTATTCTGTTCCATTGGTCGATGTGTCTGTTTTTGTGCCAGTACCATGCTGTCTTTGTGATCACAGCTTTGTAGTACAGCTCGAAATCCGGCATTGTGATGCCCCCAGCTTTGTTTTTCCTTTTCAACAGTTCCTTGGAGATTCGGGGCCTTTTCTGGTTCCATACAAATTTAAGGACTATTTGTTCCAGTTCTTTGAAAAATGTCCTCGGTATTTTGATCGGGATAGCATTGAAAGTGTAGATTGCTCTGGGTAGTATGGACATTTTAACTATGTTAATTCTTCCAATCCATGAGCATGGAATATTTTTCCATCTTTTTATGTCTTCCTCAATATCTTTCAAAAGTGATCTATAGTTTCTAGGATATAGGTCCTTTACGTCTCTGGTTAAGTTAATTCCAAGGTAACGTATGGTTTTTGGTGTTATTGTAAATGGGATGGATTCCCTAATTTCTCTTTCTTCAGTCTCGTTATTCGTGTATAGAAATGCAACTGATTTCTGGGCATTGATTTTGTATCCTGCCACCTTACTGAATTGTTCTATAACTTCTAATAGTTTGGGAGTGGATTCCTTTGGGTTTTCCATATAGAGTATCATGTCATCTGCAAAGAGAGACAGTTTGACTTCTTCTTTGCCGATTTGGATACCTTTGATCCCTTTTTGTCTTCTGATTGCTGTTGCAAGGACTTCTAGTACTATGTTGAATAATAGTGGCGAGAGTGGGCATCCTTGTCGTGTTCCTGATCTTAAGGGAAAGGCTTCCAGCTTTTCCCCATTGAGAATAATGCTTGCAGTAGGCTTTTCATAGATGGCTTTTATGAGATTGAGAAATGTACCCTCTATTCCTACACTCTGAAGGGTTTTAATCAGGAAAGGATGCTGTATTTTGTCAAATGCTTTTTCTGCATCAATTGAGAGGATCATATGGTTCTTGAGTCTTTTCTTGTTGATATGATGTATCACATTGATTGATTTGCGAGTGTTGAACCATGCTTGCATCCCAGGTATGAATCCCACTTGGTCATGATGGATAATCCTTTTAATGTACTGTTGGATTCTATTAGCAAGGATCTTGTTGAGGATTTTGGCATCCATATTCATTAGAGAAATCGGTCTGTAATTCTCCTTTTTGAGGGGGTCTTTGCCTGGTTTGGGGATCAAGGTAATATTAGCCTCATAGAATGAGTTTGGTAGCTTTCCTTCTGTTTCTATTTTTTGAAATAGCTTTAGGAGAATAGGTATTATTTCTTCTTTGAATGTTTGGTAGAATTCCCCAGGAAAACCGTCTGGGCCTGGAGTTTTATTATTTGGAAGGTTGTTTATCACTGACTCAATTTCTTCATAGTTAATTGGCCTATTTAAGAAATCTATTTCTTCCTGTTTCAGTCTTGGTAGTTTATAGGTTTCCAGGAAGGCCTCCATCTCTTCCAGATTGTTTAGTTTTTTGGCATATAGCTGTTGATAAAAGTTTCTAATAATCCTTGCAATTTCAATGGTGCTGGTCGTGACCTCTCCCTTTTCAGTCATAATTTTAATAATCTCAGTCCTTTCTCTTTGTTTTTGGACAAGTTTTGCCAGTGGTCTATCAATTTTATGGATTCTCTCAAAGAACCAGCTTCTAGTCCTGTTGATCTGCTCTACTGTGGTTCTGGTCTCTAATTCATTGATTTCTGCTCTAATCTTGGTCAACTCCTTCCTTGTCAGTGGGTTAGGCCTGTCCCTCTGTTGCTGTTCCAGTTTCTTGAGGTGAGAATCTAATGTTATTTTTCTTTCTTGCATTTCCCATTTTTATCTATAACAAAAGCACTTGGGTTTAAAAGTGAAAAAATAATTTTTAAAAATCCCCAGCTGTTCCCATAGGAAAGTCAGTCAGTGTCAGATGTTGAATATCCCTAAAGAAAGGGAATTAGGTGATAAGGTGGTCACAGAACTAATTTTTAATCTACCCACATGATAGTCCTAATTGGCAGCATGGAAAATACAAATGCCTAGGAGAAGTTCAAACATGTTTCTCAAATAAATTTTAAATTTAATAATCGGACAACATCTCCACCTCTCTGGATTTAGTGAAGATCATGTGATAAAAGTATATCACATAATGTTTTCTTTGTGTACTCTCCCAGATAAAGCTCCTTGAATTGAAAGCAGGCTTTTCAGTTTAACCACATAGCTAGCCAAACAGTTAATACTGTGCGGGAGGGAATAGGTGATTGTCTATATGAGATCATCCAGCCCCACAGCTTCCAGAAGGGAGAATGCTTAAACAGTGGGATTCACGTTAAAAGTTTACTCATAGGCTCATTCAACTAAGGGCCCCAGGATCAACCAACTCGTGCAAATTAAAACATTTTTGAAGATCTTTCCGTGTGCACTTAAAAATAATAAAAGGAAAGGAAAATATACACACGCTCTGCACTTGTGATACAAAATCATCTCAAGTTCAAAATTGCATTCATCTTCAGGGGCGCCTGGGTGGCACAGCGGTTAAGCGTCTGCCTTCGGCTCGGGGCGTGATCCCGGCGTTGTGGGTTCGAGCCCCACATCAGGCTCCTCTGCTGTGAGCCTGCTTCTTCCTCTCCCACTCCCCCTGCTTGTGTTCCCTCTCTCGCTGGCTGTCTCTATCTCTGTCAAATAAATAAATAAAATATTTTTTTAAAAAATTGCATTCATCTTCAAACCAATTAAGGAATATAAGTAGTAGTCTGGACACAGAAACACTAGCTTTCCCCAGGAAATTACACATGTGGCTCTGGATATACAGGCATACACGAGCAATATTGTGAATCAAAGTCAATAAATTTGGCTTGGACAAATGGAAAGATAGTCTGTATTCAGGATATACTGAGAAACTGTTTTGAGTTGTATGGCACTTGGGAAACTAAGCCTTTGAAGACATCAGGGGAAAATGGGTTGAAAATACTATCTGAAGAACGTGTTAGTACTCCCTAGAGCACATTAACTAAAAAAAAAAAAATGGATGTGTACAGTTTAGTAGCTCTGCATGAAGATACACACGGCAAAAAAAGGCACATATGGCAAGACACAGTGTTGAGATGTGAATGTGTATTTGTTCTTATGTTTCTTCCTTCCTCATTTCTATCAGATACAACCATGCAAGAAAACAATATCATGTTTCACTTAGAGATATATGCATATGTAACAAAACTCTATTATATATGCAGTAAAACTAAAAAGAAAGATCCTAATTATGAAAAATAAAAAATCTTGATAGTAGTTACCTCTGGGGAAGAAGGTTGCTAATGCAATCAGAGAAGACTTCAAAGTGAGTTTCAACTGCATATGTAATTATTTCTTAATTTGAGTATATAGAAGTCTATTATATTATTTCTATAAATCTATGTATTTACAAAATAGTTCATACCAAGTACTCTCTATGAACTTTAATTCTGATTTAACAAATGATCAATACTAGCTTAGAAATACTGGAAAACAGTCAGTTTCAGAGGTAAATCACCAGAAACCTGCCACTCAGTGATTTTTAAAAAAATATATCATGTTTGTGCATTTCCTCTATATTCTCCATGTATGCATATATAATGCTTATGAATTATATATGGATTTTATATAGTTGGAGGCCAATATTTGCTGTAAACATCATGAAATCAATAATTAAATTGCACAGCTGACATCGAACTTTATCGGCACCAAAGCCCATGTTGTTAACCACTGGGATATACAAATTTTCTCTGTGTCAACACAAGGAAGATGCCAACACAGGGGAAATGACTACCCATAAACCTGTAGGAAAGATGGGTCTGGATTTGGGACTCAAGAGTCCTGATTTCATGGTGTGTGCAGCAGACCCTTATTTATACACTGTTATTTTGTACTTTCTTCTTTGGGGGCTCAATGGAAATGTGCTATTTCAATGAAAAAATGGAAGATAAAAAGAAAGTGCATTTTTTGTGCTTTTTAAAAAGGCTTTTATTAATTAAAAAAATTTTAAAGTATTTTATTTATTTGAGAGAGAGCGCGTGACTACACAGGCAGTGGGAGAGGGGCAGTGGGAGAAGGAGAAGCAGAATCCCCACTGAGGAGGGAGCCTGATGTGGGGCTCAATCCCAACACCCCAAGATCATGACTTGAGCTCAAGGCAGATGCTTAATTGACTGAGCCACCTAGGCGCCCCTCAAAAGGCTTCTAAAATGAATTTCTAGTCCTTTTTTAGCCAGTCCCCTGAGTCGAGTTGGATAGGTACCAGACCAGCCTGAACATCCACGGAATCAGCCTGAGACGCAGGAAGATACATCTGGATCTCTACAAATGAACATCTCCAGCGCTGAGTATTGAGGTACGAAGCGGGGAGCCGTGAAACTGCACACAGATATCAGAACATAAACGGAAGGGGGAGGGAGCCGCCATGTTCGGGCTCCAGGGAGCAGTAGCCACCTGCACGGGGGAGCGGGCGGACTCACTGACGGCACCCGCGAGAGAGGAGAATGAGACCGTGAGCCAGGGAACGTGCGCCACCAGACTGAAACGGAGCTCTGGTGTGCTCACTGGAACCAGGGTGAGACCGGGAGCTCCGGGAGCGTGTGGGGTGGAGGCTGGTGGTTAGCAGCTGGGGTGTTAGAAACAAAAAGGACAGAGACACGCCAGCCCTGGAAGTGAGGACTGGGATGCGGGGAATGGGGAACACATCCCAGGATGCTGCAGGGCTGAGCAGCACCAACAGAAACAGAGTTAAAGTGGCCAGAACATCAGTGGAGAACGGTCCGCGATCCCTCTGTTCTGAAACAGAGGCTGAGATTCGGCCACTGNCGCAATCCCTCTGTTCTGATACAGAGGCTGAGATTCGGCCACTGCTGCTCTGACTCTCAGAAGAGGCACAGCAAGCCAAAAGAGAAAGCCACCAGAGAACAAAAGCCTGGAAAAACCGGCGCAGAGTGTGCCCATCCCCATCCCCCTCACAGGGGAAATGGAGACTCTACCCAAACAGGGTTGCCAGAGTATCGGTGTGGCAGGCCCCTCCCCCAGAAGGCAGGCTGAAAAATAAAGAAGCCCATATCCCTAAGATCCCTATGAAACAAGGGTGCACGGCCTGGGTCCCGGTCAATAATTTGGGCTCTGGACAACCCCCAAACCTCTCCCCATCAGAATGACAAGAAGGAGAAATCTTCCCCAGCAAAGAAAAGACAATGAGTCTGTGGCAGAGGCCACAGAACTAATGGATATGGATATAACCAAATTATCAGAAATGGAATTCAGAGTAACAATGGTCAAGACGATGTGCAGACTTGAAAAAAGAATTAACGAAAATGTTAACGAGAATATAGAATCTCTAAGGGTGGAAATGAGAGTGAATCTGGCAGAAATTAAAAATTCTATGAGCCAAATGCAGTCAAAATTAGAGGCTCTGACGGCCAGGGTGAATGAGGCAGAAGAACGTATCAGCGAAATGGAGGATGGGTCAGTAGAAGAAAAAGCTAAAATAGAATCTGGACTCAAAAAAAACCACGCTCAGGAATATAGGATATGGGAGATTACTGACTCAATGAAATGTTCCAATGTCAGAATCATCGGCATCCCCAAGGGGGTGGAGAAAAACAGAGGTCTAGAAGAGATATTTGATCAAATTGTGGCTGAAAACTTCCCTAATCTATCAAGGGAAACAAACATTCATGTCCAAGAGGAAGAGAGGACCCCTCCCAAGATCAACCACAACAAACCTACGCCACATCACGTCATAGTGCAATTCGCAACTATTAGATCAAAGGATACAGTATTGAAAGTGGCCAGGGCAAAGAAATTTCTCACGTACCAAGGCAAAGGTATCAGAATTATGTCAGGCCTGTCTACACAGACCTGGAATGAGAAAAAGGGTTGGGGAGCTATTTTTAAATTTCTTTCAGAGAAAAACATGCAGCCAAGGATCCTTTATCCAGCAAGGCTGTCATTCAGAGTTGATGGAGAAATAAAAACCTTCCAGAATCACCAGTCATTGACCAATTTTTTAACCATGAAACCCCCTACAGGGATATTAAGGGGGGTTCTATAAAAGTAAAAAGGCCCCAAGAGTGATACAGAACAGAAAGTCACAATCGATAGAAACAAAGACTTTACTGGCAACATGGCATCATTAAAATCATATCTCTCAATAATCAGTCTCAATGTAAATGGCCTAAATGCTACCATAAAATGCCACAGGGTTGCAGATTGGATAAAAAGACATGACCCATCCATTTGCTGTCTACAAGAGACTCATTTTGAACCTAAAGATACATTCAGACTGAAAGTAAAGGGATGGAATACCACCTTTCACACCAATGGGCCTCAAAAGAAAGCTGGGGTAGCAATTCTTATATCAGACAGATTGGATTTTAAACTAAAGATTATAGTTAGAGGCACAGAAGGGCACTATATTATTCTTAAAGGATGTATTCAACAAGTGGATATGACAATTATAAATATTTATGACCCCAACAGGGGAGCAGCAAGATACACAAGCCAACTCTTAACCACAATAAAGAGACATATAAATAAAAATACGTTAATAGTAGGGGACCTCAACACTCCACTATCAGCAA
>NW_023255353.1:166759-227198 GCF_002007445.2 Ailuropoda melanoleuca
AAGAAATCAGCAAAGAAACAAGAGCTTTGAATGCCATACTCGACGAGATGGACCTCATAGATATATATAGAACACTACACCCCAGAACCAAAGAATACTCCTTCTACTCTAATGCCCATGAAACATTCTCAAGAATAGACCATATTTTGGGTCACAAAACAGGTCTCAACTGATACCAAAAGACTAAAATTATTCCTTGCATATTCTCAGACCACAAGGCTCTGAAATTGGAACTCAACCACAAGGAGAAATTTGGAATAAACTCAAACACTTGGAGACTAAGAACCATCCTGCTCAAGAATGACTCGATAAACCAGGAAATCAAAAATCAATTTAAACAATTTATGGAGACCAACGAGAATGAAAATACAACGGTCCAAAATCTATGGGATACTGCAAAGGCAGTCCTAAGAGGGAAATACATAGCCGTCAAGGCTCACTCAAAAGAATAGAAAAATCTAAAATGCAGTTTTTATATTCTCATCTCAAGAAGCTGGAACAGCAACAGAGGGACAGGCCTAATCCACGCATGAGGAAGCAGTTGACCAAGATTAAAGCAGAAATCAATGAATTAGAAAAGAGCTGTACAGTAGAGCAGATCAACAGAACTAGAAGCTGGTTCTTCTCAACATTTGCTGCAAGATGGACGGGATTGGAGGAGATAATGCTAAGTGAAAGAAGTCAAGCAGAGAAAGACAATCATCATATGGTTTCTCTCATCTATGGAACATAAGAACTAGGAAGATCGGTAGGAGAAGAAAGAGATAAAGAAAGGGGGGTTAGGGGCGCCTGGGTGGCACCGCGGTTGGGCATCTGCCTTCGGCTCAGGGCGTGATCCCGGCATTGTTTCTTAATTATATTATGTTAGTCACCATATAGTACATCCCTGGTTTATGATGTAAAGTTTTATGATTCATTAGTTGCATATAACACCCAGTGCACCATGCAATACGTGCCCTCCTTACTACCCATCACCAGTCTATCCCCTTCTCCCAACCCCCTCCCCTCTGAAGCCCTCAGTTTGTTTCTCAGAGTCCATAGTCTCTCATGCTTCATTCCCCCATCTGATTAACCCCCCTTTCTTTATCCCTTTCTTCCCCTACCGATCTTCCTAGTTCTTATGTTCCATAGATGAGAGAAACCATATGATAATTGTCTTTCTCTGCTTGACATCTTTCACTTAGCATTATCTCCTCCAGTGCCGTCCATGTTGCAGCAAATGTTGAGAATTCGTTCTTTCTGATAGCTGAGTAATATTCCATTGTATATATGGACCACAACTTCTTAATCCAGTCATCTGTTGAAGGGCATCTCGGCTCCTTCCACGATTTAGCTATTGTGGACAATGCTGCTATGAACATTGGGGTGCATATGGCCCTTCTCTTCACTATGTCTGTCTCTTTGGGGTAAATGCCCAGTAGGGCAAANCACCCAGTAGTGCAATGGCTGGGTCATAGGGTAGTTCAATTTTTAACTTTTTAAGGGACCTCCACACTGTTTTCCAGAGTGGCTGTACCAACTTGCATTCCCACCAACAATGTAGGAGGGATCCCCTTTCTCCACATCCTCTCCAGCAATTGTTGTTTCTTGCCTTGTCAATTTTTGCCATTCTAACTGGTGTAAGGTGGTATCTTAGTGTGGTTTTGATTTGAATTTCCCTGATGGCTAATGATTTTGAACATTTTTTTCATGTGTCTCTTAGCCATTTGTATGTCTTCCTTGGAAAAGTGTCTATTCATATCTTCTGCCCATTTCATAATTTTTTTATTTCTTTTGTATGGAGTTTGAGAAGTTCTTTGTAGATCTTGGATACCAGTGTTTTATCTGTAGCATCATTTGCAAATATATTCTCCCATTCCGTGGGCTGCCTCTTAGTTTTTTTGACTGTTTCCTTGGCTGTGCAGAAGCTTTCTATCTTGATGAAGTCCCTCAAGTTCATTTTATCTTTTGTTTCTCTTGCCTTTGGAGCTGTGTCATGAAAAAAGTTGCTGTGGCCAATGTCGTAGAGGCTGCTGCCTATGCTCTCCTCTAGGATTTTGATGGATTCCTATCTCACATCAATGTCTTTCATCCATTTGGAGTTTATATTTTGTATGGTGTGAGAGAGTGGTCAAGTTTCATTCTTTGCATTTGGCTGTCCAATTTTCCCAGCACCATTTATTGAAGAGACTGTCTTTTTTCCACCGGAAGTTTTTTCCTGCTTTATCAAAGATTAGTTGCCCAAAGAGCCGAGGGTCCATTTCTGGGTTCTCTATTCTGTTCCATTGGTCGATGTGTCCTTTTTTGCACCACTATCATGCTGTCTTTGTGATCACAGCTTTGTAGTACAGCTTGAAATCCGGCATTGTAATGCCCCCAGCTTTGTTTTTCCTTTTCAACAATTCCTTGGTGATTCGGGGCCTTTTCTGGTCCACACAAATTTAAAGGCTGTTTGTTCCAGTTCTTTGAAAAATGTCATTGGTATTTAGATCTGGATAGCATTGAAAGTGTAGATTGCTCAGGGTAGCATGGACATTTTAAGTATATTAATTCTTCTGATCCACGAGCATGGAATATTTTTCCATCTTTTTGTATCTCTTTCCGTGTTTTTCAAGAGTGATTTGTAGTTTCCAGAATATAGATCCTTTACGTCTCTGGTTAAGTTAATTCCAAGATAACGTATGATTTTTGGTGCTATTGTAAATGGGATGGATTCCCTGATTTCTCTTTCTTCAGTCTGATTGTTCATGTATAGAAATGCAACTGGTTTCTGAGCATTGATTTTGTATCCCGCCACGTTACTGAATTGCTCTATAACTTCTAGTAGCTTGGGATTGGATTCTTTTTGGTTCTCCATATAGAGTATCATATCATCTGCGAAGAGAGACCGTTTGACTTTTTCTTTGCTGATTTGGATACTTTTATCCCTTTTTGTTGTCTGATTGCTGTTGCAAGGACTTCTAGTACTATCTTGAATAATAGTGGCGAGATTGGGCATCCTCATCATGTTCCTGATCTTAAGGGAAAGGCTTCCAGCTTTTCCCCATTGAGAATGATATTTGCTGGAGACTTTTCATAGATGTTTTTTATGAGATTNTTTTATGAGATTGAGAAATGTACCCTCTATTCCTACACTCTGAAGGGTTTTAATCAGGAAAGGATGCTGTATTTTGTCAAATGCTTTTTCTGCATCAACTGAGAGGATCATATGGTTCCTGAGACTTTTCTTGTTGATATGATGTATCACACTGATCAATTTGCGAATGTTGAAACACGCTTGCATCCCATGTATGAATGCCACTTGGTCATGATGGATAATCCTTTTAATATACTGTTGGATTCTATTAACCCAGATCTTGTTGAGGATTTAGGCTTCCATATTCATTAGTGAAATCGTTCTGTAATTCTCCTTTTTGATGGGGTCTTTGCCTGGTTTGGGGATCAAGGTAATATTGGCCTCATAGAATGAGTTTGGTAGCTTTCCTTCTGTTTCTATTTTTTGAAATAGCTTTAGGAGAATAGGTACTATTTCTTCTTTGAATGTTTGGTAGAATTCCCCAGGAAAACCATCCAGGCCTGGGGTTTTGTTATTTGAAAGGTTGTTTATCACTGACTCAATCTCTTCATAATTAATTGGCCTTTTTAAAAAATCAATTTCTTCCTGTTTCAGTCTTGGTAGTTTATAGATTTCCAGGAAGGTCTCCATCTCTTGCAGATTGCTTAATTTTTTGGAATAAAGCTGTTGATAAAAGTTTCTAATAATCCTTCCAATTTCTTTGGTGTTGGTTGTGACCTCTTCTTTTTCATTCATAATTTTATTAAGTTGCTTCCTTTCTCTATCCTTTTGGATAAGTCTTGCCAGTGGTTTGTCAATTTTATTTATTCTCTCAAAGAACCAGCTTCTAGTTTTGTTGATCTGCTCTACTGTACAGCTGTTTTCTAATTCATTGATTTCTGCTTTAATCTTGGTCAACTGCTTCCTCGTGCATGGATTAGGCCTGTCCCTCTGTTGCTGTTCCAGCTTCTTGAGATGAGAATATAAAAACTGCATTTTAGATTTTTCTATTCTTTTTAGTGAGCCTTGATGGCTATGTATTTCCCCCTTAGGACTGCCTTTGCAGTATCCCATAGGTTTTGGACCGATGTGTTTTCATTTTCATTGGTGTCCAAAAATTGTTCAATCTCCTTCTTAATTCTCTGGTTTACCCAATCATTCTTGTGGAGGATGGTTCTTAGTCTCCCAGTGTTTGAGTTTCTTCCAATTTTTTTCTTGTGGTTGAGTTCCAATTTCAAAGCATTGTGGTCTGAGAATATGCAGGGAATAATTTCAGTCTTTTGGTATCAGTTGAGACCTGTTTTGTGACCCAGAACCTGGTCTATTCTTGAGAATGTTCCATGGGCATTAGAATAGAATGAGTATTCTTTGGTTCTGGGATGTAGTGTTCTATATATATCTACGAGGTCCAATTCATCTAGTATGGCATTCAAAAGCTCTTGTTTCTTTGTTGATTTTCTGCTTAGGTGATCTATCTATTGCTGATAGTGGAGTGTTGAGGTCCCCTACTATTTACGTATTTTTATGTAAGGAAGTGCATTTTTAAAATGAGAGAAGTTATATTGGCAAAATGGGAGACTAGGAAGGTGCAAGCCCTTGCTCACCCACAGAAATATTATAAAAAAATAACTAGAGACTTGATAAAATAACTATCAGAGATCTGAGAACAGTCAAATATCTACAGCAAAAAAGCAAACACCCAAGCAGGAAAAGGCCACATTCAAATGGATAGAAAAATTTTTGAGGCAATTTTACTTACCCTTTTCTTACCCCCTGCCCAATATGGCAGAAGTCTTGATCTGGAGGATCCTTCTTCAAACTAGAGGAAGCAGAGTAGATCTTATTTTCAATGTTCTAACTTTTCTGGGTGCTGCCTGAAGGACTGGTCCCTATTTTGTCTAACTATGAACATAGGTGGAAAAGCAACAGACACAGATTTTGAAAGCTAGCAAGGAGGCTATAGGCTTGCAGAAAGCTGGGACAAGAGATTATAGGTGGAGACATACAAAAGAGTATCTGGGGTGTCAAAGAGAATCTGAGGTGAGACTCTGGGAAATTAAGACATTTAAAAGTAGCCATGTATAAAGGGGAGTTGAGAAATTCACACACTAGTCCAGACAACATGCATGTGCAGAAAAGATCTGAGAAGATTTAAGCTTTCACTTTGGGTTAATTCCTATGATCAGAACAAGCCCTGATCATTGGTAAATAACTATGCTGTAGAGAACAAGCCCGAAAAAAACTGATAGCAGTATTTGTTATTTCAAATGTTCAGTTTTTAACCAAAAATGATAAAGTTTTCAAAGAAACAAGAAAATATGGCTCATTCAGAGGCACTCAAAATTGACAGAACTATCTCCACCCAAGTAAGCCCTAACATAGGACTTATTAGACAAAGATGTTAAAGCAACTGTCTTATGTATGCTCAAGAGCTAAAGAAAATATGGACAAACAACTAAAGAAATTTGGGGAAAAGATATAAATAAAATGAGAATATCAACCGAGACAGAAATTATTAAAAGGAACTAAATAAATTCTGGAGCTGAAAATACATAACTGAATTGAAAAATTCATTAAAGTGGTTCAATAGTAGATTTGAGCAGACAGAAGTGAACTCGAAGTGACTTCAGGAACTTGAAGACAGGACATTTGTAAGTATTGAGTCTGAAATTCAGAAAGAAAAACAATGAAGAAAAGTGAAAAGGGCCTAAGTAATCTAATGGGATACTATCAAGAAGATTAAGATAGATATGGAATTCTTAGAAGAAGAGAGAAAGAAAGGGGTGGAGAGATTATATGAAAAATCATGGCTGAAAACTTCCCAAATTTGACAAAATATATGAATATACAAGTAAAAGAAGCATAACAATCCCCAAGTAGGAAAATCACAAATAATCCCACACCAAGACACACTATAATCAAACCAGCAGAAAGAATCTTGTCAAAAAGACAGAAAGAATTTTGAAAGTAGCAAAAGAAAAGCAACTCATCACCTATAAGAGATACTCAATCAAGATTATCAGATTCATTAGCAGAAACTTTATAGCAGTAGAATAATATATTTAAAGGGCTGAATAGAAATAGAAAATAGAAAAACAAGAGAAAGTAAAAATCAAAAAGGTTCTTTTTAAAAAGATTTTCTTTATTTGTCAGAGAGAGAGAGAGAGAGCACACGCAGGGGGAGCAGCAGGCAGAGCAGGCAGAGGGAGAAGCAGACTCCCCGCTGAGCAAGGAGCCTGATGTGGGGCTCGATCCCAGCATCCTGGGATCATGACCTGAGCCAAAGGCAAATGCTTAAACAACTGAGCCACCCAGGCGTCCCAAAATCAAAAAGGTTCTTAGAAAATGTTAACAAAATTGACAAACCTTTAGTCACACTGAAAAAAAAGAGAAAAGACATATAAATTCATCCTGGTCACAGAGATTATCTTGGTGGGCCAAACAAGGTGTTCTCCTACTGAATGTTGACCTCATGGTCATGCACATTGGGCTAATTGTCATAAGGATAAAGGATGGGAGCAATTTATGGACGAGGTTGTGTCCTGGCTAAATCAGAACTTGAATGGCAAAAACCAATGAGCTGCTGCAGAAGTCTGGCAAGAAGCCCGTCAACTGGAAGGATCTGTGACCCTAAACTGGGGGTCTGTCTCTGGGTGGTTTTCTAGAAGCTGCTATTGAAGTATTTGCCAAGAGTGGTAGCTTCATCCAGACAGAAGTAGCAAAGGCTCTACCCTGGGAACATACATCTATCTTTGCAACATGCTTTGATCTAAAACATGCCATCACAGTATCTGGGAAAGAGATAAGGTCAAATACTCTAGACTCCAACTCTCTGTCATCTTTACAGTAAAAGGGGACAGGGGACAGAGGCACCTTTTTGGTACAGCGAGCTGCTACTTGTTTTTACTTGGCAGGTTAGACTTTAGGCTGTAAGGTGTTGGCTGTGTTTATTTAGAAAGCCCCCCTCCCTTTGCCCAGCCTAGCATTCCAGTTCTTGGCCAAGTACACTGCTCCCTTGATCCTTCCCCGAGCCCTCAGGCCTCTCCTTGAAGGAAGCAGAGGACAGTTTGCAAATGCCCAGAAATTTAGCGCTGAAAATTCCTGAGGACTAATCCTCTGAGTAAGCCTTCATAGACAGGCAGAGAGAAGTGAGCTGGGGCTTGTTTTAACAGTTATTCTCTGGGTGTTCCTAGGAATAAATAGTGGAAGTTGAGTGGGAAGGAGAAAGGGGATTTTTCTTAAAGAGAGGAAATGCTTTTCTCTTAGGTGTATCCTGATTTGGAGTCTTTAAGGCAGCACAGACTGCCAAATGCTGTTTTTTATGGACTGAAATCACATGGAGATTTTTTTTTCTGCAAGACTGGTGAATTTTGCTGTGTTAAAAATACTTACACACACATATATGTATATATATGTCTATAAAAATACTCATATATGTCTATTATAAATATATAAATATTTATATATAAATTTATAAGTAATTATATATAAATTTATATTTATTTATTTATTTATTTAATCCTTTTTTGAAGACACAATCTTTATGAGGTCTGCATCTCCATCCTAGATCCCATTAGAAATGCTATTGACATGTTAGTGGGTGGAAAGTGTTAACCCCAAGTGAGTTTGGGAATAAAAGATTGTTGAAGTTTAAAAAAAAAAGAAAAAAAAAAAAGAAATCTTCCAACAAAGAAGTCCTGGACCAGATGGCTTTCAGTGGTGAATTCTACCAAAGATTCAAAAAATAATTAAAAATAATACTTCTTAAGCAACACATATTTTTAAATTTAATGAACTCCAGGTTATCAATCATAGTTTTCACACATCCTGTCTGGTGTAGTATCTAAAAAATCATCACTAAACTCAAGGTCATCTAGATTTTCTCCTCTATTATCTTCTTGGAGTATTGTATATTTTCGCGTTACACTCAGGTCTATGATCTATTTTGAGTTATTCTTGGGAAGGACATATGGTCTGTGTCTAGATTCTTTTTTTTTAAAATGTGTGTATCCAGTTGTTCCAGCACCATTTGTTGAAAAGACTATCTGTTCTCCATTGTAGTGCCTTTGCTCCTTGTCAAAGATCAGTTAACTATATTCGTGTGGGTCTGCTCTGGGGTTCTTTATTCCATTTCATTGATTTGTCCATTCTTTCACCAATATCATACTGCCTTGATTAATGTAGATTTATAAAATTAAACACTTCTGCTCTGTAAGAGATGACACTGCCAAGAGAGTGAAAAGACAAGCTACAAACTGGGATAAAATATTTGCAAAAGACATATGATAAAGTATTGGTATCCAAAATATAAAAAGAACTCTTAATATAAAAATACACAACCTGAGTTTAAAAATAGGCAAAAGACCTGAGCAGATATCTCACCAAAGAAGATATGCAGATGGCAAATAAGGATTGAAAAAATGCCCACCTCACATCATTCAGAAATTTTAAAATAAAACAGCAATGAGATACTAGTATTAATCTGATACCAAAGCCAAAGCACTACCAAGAAAGGAATACTTCAGGCTGACATCCCTTATGAATATTAATACAAATATCTTTAAAAGGCTAGCAAACAAATTCAGCAGCATATAAAAGGATTATGAACCATGACAAAGTGGGGTTTATTGATAGAATACAAATGTAGTTCAACATTCTAAAACTAAACAATGTAATATACCACATTAACACAATGAAGGAAAAAAATACATAATCATCTCAATTGATGCATAAAGACTATTTTATGAAATTCAGCACTGTTTCATGATAGAAACACTCAGCAAACTAGGAATAGAAGGAAACCATCTCAACATAATAAATGCCATATAAAAAAAACTTCTGCTAACATCACACTCAAGAGTGAAAAACAAAGATTTTCCACTTAGATCAGGAACAAGACAAAGATGCCCATTTTTACCACTTTTGGGTAACATAGTATTGGAAGTTCTAGCTACAACAATTAGGCAAGTAAAAGAAATAGTAGGTATCCAAATTGGAAAAGAAGTCAAATTATCTCTGTTCACAGATGATGTGGTCTGATATGTTAGAAAACCCTAAAGATTCCCCAGCTTACCTTCATTATACTGCATATCACAGATATGGTACCAAAATTCCTACATAATATAGATAAGTATGTGGTTCCTTTCTTCTTCTTACATTCCAAAATACTCACTAAAATATAGTAATGCTATTGAGGTTAATAACAACATCACTGTTAAAGACTGGAAGAGCCAGCATGGAAAGGAAATAACTACCGTGTTGTGGATGATGCTCCAAATACTGTGCTGGGTTCTTGATGAAAATTTCCCCTTGAACTCTTCACAATGCCCCCATGAGTGTAAGAACCAGAAGACAGACACACAAACACATACATGCATATAACATATACAAATACATATATATGCATATAAACACATATACGTATATATATAAACACATATATATACATACATATGCATATGTGAGTGTGTGTGCGTATGTATTATATGTTAAATTAGCAAGCTGGATAAGGACACCTACTGTGTGTGTGTGTGTGTGTAGTGACAACAGGTAAAGCAATATTATATTTTGTTTAGGGAAGATATCATATGGAGTAAAAGGCTAAAGCAATGCACGGGAATGATAATCAACACTTTCTGGATAGTAATTATCTCTAGGAGGGAATAAAGGGGGTATAACCAGGGGAGGAGTAAAGTTTTTTCTTAGTCTGGATCTATTTTACAGCTCTATTTTTTTATCTGAAATATTTCATAAGAAGTAATGCTTTTAGGGGATACAATTTTTTTCATAAATATAATGCATACTCCTCTTCACAAGTGTTTAATATTTTGAGTCAAGTGCAGGGTTTAAAAACATCAACATCCAGCAATTCTGTCATCACTGAAATACACATTATGCTAATTTGTTCCATTATTTTTCTCTGCATAATATATGCAAATGTAATACATATGTATTATATAAACATTTCTTATAATTTTTATCTTACTGTATATACTGTTCAGTATCCTTTTTTGTAATTTTGGTTTTGCTTTTATCTTAGCTTTTGTTTTAAATACTAGCACATGGTAGAAGTGGTTCTGATTCAATGACAAAGTGTAAGATGAGATCTAAGTATGCTTTTTAACGAAGCCTTTACCAGTTGACCCAGTGCCAACTCTTAAACATGCATCTGATTGGAAATCACATGTCTGTAACATATTAAATAATGCTGTATGTTTGGGTCTGCTCATGAGCTTTTATGACTTTCTTTAATTTGTATATCAATTACTTTTTAAATTTTTATTTATTTTTATTTTTTATAATAATTTTTTATTATGTTATGTTAGTCACCATACAGTACATCCCTAGCTTTTGATGTAAAGTTCCATAATTCATTACTAGCATATAACACCCAGTGCACCATGTATATCAATTACTTTATCCAACAGTTATAAAATCATAATTTTGTGAAACACTGTAATCCCTGGCAATCTTCACTCTTATCATTCACATTTTGGATGAATGGTAATAATAATAACAATAATAATTATTCTTACTATAATAATAACAATAATTATTATTACTAGCATAAAACAAAAATAATAATAAAAGGCACCAACAATCAACAATTATAGTATACATAATAAATTGCTTGCTCAAGATTATGCAACCACCAAGGAATGGTTCCCAGTATCAAATTCCAGCCTTTCTGACTCCAAAGCCCATGTCCCTGACCACTGTTTTTATATTGAGTAACTTTCTATATTAGGACTGAGGCCAGCACTTGGGAGAAGGGACTTAATCAAGGTCCTGTGCTCAGTTGATGGGTCTGGCTACTGGGATACATTTTTGATGACTCCCATCTTCTGTCTAACTGACCTGTTATTATTATTTCTCTTCTGTACAATTTCTTCTTCCAGGAGCTCAATAAGAAATTGTTTCACTCATATCAAACTAGAATGAAAATAAGGAGACAGGAAAGCACATGGGAAAAAGGAGGTGATGAGATGGGACCAAAGTTTCCTTCCTACTGCTACATTTCCAGATGTGGTCTGTTCCAAATCTTCTATTTCCTGGGACAGAGGAGGCAGGTGGGCCAGGAGTAACATTTATCAAAATCCTATATGGGCTAGACATTTTTTTGAGGTTTTCTCCTTTTCTTCTTACAATTCTGTGAAGAAGGCACCCTTAGTCCCATTTTACAGATGACCAACCTCAGGCTCACAGAAGGTATTGAAATTTTTCAGAGTCAAACATCTACCCCTTGCCCTATACACAGACCAACCAATAGCCTCCTGTTCAGATGATGGATTTCTAGAGCTTAAGGAAGGGCTGATAGTGAGAAACTCCCCTAATATGGAAACTGGGCTGTGCCATGCCCCATTAGGCATGAGATGATGGTGAGGATGAAATCTTTCCCTGTGGGCCAAGAGGCCTGGGTATGGGAGCCACAGAGACTGGTTGCTTCTTAAGGTGTTGAAGTGGACCCAGGAAGCAACACAAACTGTTGCCCTTTGAAAAGGAAACCTGAATGATAGGATATTAACATGGACATAACTATTATGTGAAGGGTATTTCACATTTTATCTCATTTTAATCCTAATAACTCTACCCAAGACCAATAATTATCCCCACTATTCAGTGAGGGTACAGAAGTAAAAAAAGTTAAATAACTTGACCAAGGAAAACAACCTTATAAATTACTGTTCAAAGACTCAAGAGAATTAGTAGAAAGACTCAACTTTTTCCTCTTTTGTCCTATGAGCTGACATGAACTCAAAGCATTATTTTTCAGTTCTTTTTAAAATAATGAGCTAAAGGATTTTTTAAATAACAAAATAATTATAAAGTATAAAATACCATGTGAACAACAAAAATTTAAAATCAAAATGTATGGAAAATGAGGGAAATTATTTACTGCTTATATTCAGACATAGGTTTACATCCTTGATGTACAAAATACTCTTGAACAGGAGCACCTGGGTGGCTCCGTAGGCTGAATGTCTGCCTTCAGCTCAGGTCATGATCTCAGGGTCCTAGGATCAAGCCCCTTGTCAGGTTCCCTGCTCCGTGGGGAGTCTGCTTCTCTCTCTCCCTCCATCCCTCCTCCCATGTGCGCTCTCTCTCTCAAATAAATAATAAAATCTTAAAAAATACTCTTGAACAATAGAGATAAGTCAATGATATCAGGAGATAATGCACATTAAAAAGCAATATAAATCCCCAATAGATGCTTGGAAACATTCCAAGTTAAATAAATGAAATGAAAATGAATCATATTAAGTGAAATAAGGAAGTCATAAAACATGAAGAATATGATCCCACTTCTGCAAAAGAATACGCACCAACATAAGTGAATCAGTATGTGCGTGTCATTATATATAAGTTAGTTCATTACACACAGAGGAAAGTCTGACAAGCAGACACCAATAAATTAACTGAGATTATCCCTGTATTACGATGGACATAAGGTGAAGGCAGAAGGAAGAGACAGAATAATTTCAGCTTCTTAATATACATTTCTATATGGTTTGATACTAGTTAAAAAATATTAAGTGATAATATGAAAAAGTTATTGAGATAAAGTCTTGTAAAACTGGAAAACTTAAAAACCAAATCACGAAATAATAGTGTAGAAATACACTGATTTAGAAACATGTTCATATACTATTTATGTGAAAATAACACATTAAAAAGACTTCATTGACAATAATTCAATGTGTGTGGATTGGGAGAGAGAGAGGATACTTTCATTTTATAATTTTGCATTTACATAGTGTTTTAAATGTGGAACATTTATTGTATAAAAATGCTGACAACATAATTAAGAGCCACTTACAAATATGATGCTCATATGTTCATTGCTTTGGAAACATGTTCATAGTACGCTGTTTTATGAGTAAAAGAAGCAGATCAAAACAATTTGCCACCGCTTCTCTCAGTGTGTTTCTACATTTCACACTTCTCCCACCAATTATTCATATACTAACTCCTGCAGCTTTTCATTTAGTTCACAAGGGGCTGGACCTCTAGCCTCAGGTCTTGAACATTTCAGGATGGGCACTAATACAAAAAAATCACCACCAGTGTGTGGAAAATTCCAGAAGGCTTTGGTATATACAATGGAATTCACATGTGGCCCTCACTACCCATTTGTCAAGTCCCTTAGCTGACTCACATTTGCAATTCTGACACATATCACAAAGTGGCATCTTTCTCCATTTTATACAGGTTATTTTTTTCTCAAAGAAGAGACATAATTTTTAGAAACAGAGACAAAATATTTTGATAAAAGTATGTAACTAAATAATAAATATGATGTAACGCCAACTCTTGGGAAAATTAATTTATATATAAAAGAGTGAGTGGACATATTCTTAGTTTCATTTCCTGCTTATTTCTGCAACTGCATGTCATTTATTTATTAACATGTATTGTCTACTACATGCAGGCACTGGCAGTCCAATTCCACATTTGCATTTCAGCCTTTCCCTCTCTTCATCTACAGACCTGCATAACAGGAAGTGTCCCATAAGGAGCACTATGGATGTTAGTGCCCACCCAAAACAGACTCCATTCCAAGCAAGTGTAGGCCAAGCTTCATCCCAAGTCCTGGAAACCCAGCATCTAAATGGGAAATGATGTTTGTGCCCATACCATACTGTTTTGATCACTATAACTCTGTAACATAACTCGAAGTCTGGAATTGTGATACCTATAGCTTTGCTTTTCTTTTTCAAAATCGCTTTGGCTATTTGGGGTTTTTTGTAATCTCACTACTAGGTATTTACCCCCAAAATACAAAAACACTAATTCAAAGGGCTATATGCAGCCGTATGGTTATAGCAACATTATTTACAATAGCCAAATCATGGAAGCAGCCCAAGTGTCCATCAATAGATGAATGGATAAAGAAGATGTGGTAAATATATACAATAAAATATTATTTGGCCACAAAAAGAATGAAATCTTGCCATTTTCAATGACATGGATGGAGCCAGAGTATAATGCTGAAAGACAAATAGCATATTATTCATTCATATGTGTAATTTAAGAAACACAAAAAACAAAAAACAAGCAAAGGAAAGAGAGAGAGAGAAAGACAAACCAAGAAACAGACTCTTAACTATAGAAACTCTTAACTATAGAAAACAAACTGATGGTTACCAGAGGGGAGTTGGTGGGGATGGGTGAAATAGGTGATCGATCAGGATTAAGGAGTCCACTCACCATAATGAGCTCAGGGTGATGTATGGAATTGTTGAATCACTATATTGTACACCTGAAACTAATACAGCACTATATGTTAACTACACTGGAATTAAAATAAAATAGTAAGCAGGAAATGATGCAATTGAGTGGGGAAAGTTTGCCACTTCAGAAACTGAGGCATCTTATAACCCACACCTCTGTCCTTTTGCATAGTGCTAATGTGCACTTTTAATAAAATCTTACTCCGAGATAGAGAGTGAAGGATGCAGTAACCCTTTTGTGATTTCAGACTTGGTTCTTCTCATGGGTGTGAGGTAGGGTTTTACTTTCTTTAGTCCTTGGCTAGGTGTTATGGTAGATTTCAGAACAGATTTTGTCTGTCTTATCCCTAGGAGGGTGGTTCTTCTCATTTAGACTTCTGAAGAGGTCATTTGAGGTGACATGGAGTTTCTGTCCATGTAAGATCTTCTCTACCAGTAAGCAGGCCTGGACCCAGCTCCATAGGAGACAGAAAAGAATACAGACTGCATTCTCAAATACAAGCACAGGACCAGGACACTTATCTCAACATTTAATTCTTCTAATTTAGTGGAATGGTTTTTATAGATCTCTCACATGAGAAAATTCCCTCAGGATTCCCCTTATGCCCAACACCTCATGTGAACCAGAACTCTCTCCTCTGTCTCCTGTATATCCTCAGAGAAATTTCATAACCTGGTAGTGGAAAAAAACTTTTCTAACTATGACTTAAATTCCAGAAGCAATAAGGGAAAAGAGTGATACATATGATTTTTTTCATAAAAAATTGATTGGCAAAACCAAAACCTGTAAGCAAAATAAAATGAAAAACTGGGAAAAATATTTATAACTTAAATTGCAAACAAAGGGTTATATACCTAATACATGGACATCTTATGAAAAAGTGAATGCAAAAGCCAATGATACTCAAAAAAGAAAAAAGGGACAATAGATATAAGCTATTTTCCAATTTTCACCAAAAAGATGTAGATGCACTTTAAAAAAAAAGGTCCTTAAACACACAAAAATGCTCAAACTAACTCATGATAACAAATGCAAAGAAAAATAACTGAGATTATGAGATACCTCTTCTTACCGATTAGGTAATCTGTGTGAGTTATCAAGCATTCTCATACATTGCTGGTGGTAATATAAAATGATACTATTCTATGGAGGGTATTTGATACTATCTGGTAAAATTACATGGGTATTTACTCTTGGAACCAGTAATCTTTCTTTTAGGAATTTATCCCAAAGTAACAGTGCAAAAATACAAAAAGGCATGGCAAGTACAAGTCTATTCCTTACAGAACAATCTATAACATCATAAGATTAGCAACAAGACAAATGTCCACCAATAGGGGACTGGTTGAATAATCTAAGATATATTTACATCAGAGAATACTATGCAGGTATAAAAAGCAATGAGGATTCCTCTCTAGACTGCTATGAAGTGATCTCCAGGATATATTATTAAGTGAATAAAACAAGCTGCAGAAAAAATATGTAGGGTTGCTGCTGTCCAATACAGTAACCACCAGCTGGTTTAAATTTAAACCACTATTTAAATTTAATTTTAAAATATTAAATGAAATTAAGAATCAGTTATTCAATCATACTGGTCACATTTTAGGTGCTCAGCCACCAACCGTTGCTAGAGGCTACAGTGTTGAACAGTGCAGATACAGAACACTTTTATTTCAGTGGAAATTTCTATTGGACAGTGCTGATGAAAAATGCCACGTTTACTGTGACTAGGGAAGTAAACTAATATACATACTACACTTGCTTATATGATTAAAATCTGGAAGGTTAAAACAAAAACTGACAAGAATGATTAACTATAAGAAGATAGAGGAGCAGCCCATAACACAAGACAATGATGTGTATTTTCTTAAAAAATATCATACATACATCAAAAACTAATGAAGTACTGTATGGTCACTAACATAACATAATTTAAAAATTTTAAGAAATTAAAAATATATAATACATATTTACAGGCTCCATGCACTGAAAATATCAAGAAACAATATGGCCAACGCAGTACCAATGAGCAACTGTAGTTCCTAGACTGACTCTTTTGAAAACATTTCAAACTAAAAGGAACCACCTTCCTTGTAGAAATGGCTTGACTTTAGGTCTGGGTAGGGATTTTCTGGACCAAACTCTCATATCAGAAAGCATGTCAAAAAGACTCAGATGCCAACATGAAGGGGCTCCCAATGGACAAAGTCAACACTGTAAATATCAAAAAGATTAATGACTGTAATGTGCCAAAACACATAAAACATAAGCATCTGTGAGCTCATTATGATACTCAAAGCAAAGAAACTCACTGCTTGCTTTGGGGAATTGCAGGGGAAAAACTCTGAAAAGTGGAAATAATGTAAAAGAATTAAACATTCATCCTACTCTTCTTGTGTATACCATACCTCAGTGTAATCTCATAGCTGATGAAGGGAAGTTTCTTTATGGAAGAATTCCAGCTAACAAATGCAGAAAAGTTAAAACATCACCCTTCTGTAACCTTTCATGAAATGCAGATCTAGGCAGTGGTCTTCAGAGGCTGCAAAAAGTATGAGGTAAAAAGCAGATGGAAAATTTGAAAACAGATGGATCAGGCTGACAACACCTGAACCCAGTGACCAATCTCAGTGACACAGAAGGATACAGCCAGACAAAGTGAGCTCTCCAGAGTGACACTGCAGAAAGTTCATACCATCACATCTGAGGTACTCTTACCAAAAAACCTGAGTCTTAATAAGCCTATAAATCTACTTACCAATTTAAAGGGAGTAGGAAGGGCTAGTGGAAAATAATAACACAACAGGGATACAGTCAGGAAAATCCAGAATGAAAACTTCAGAGGACGGAGGCATAATTTTTTAAGCAAATAAATTAGAAGGTTAAAAAAAGAGGGGAGACATTCTTTAGATTAAGAGGCATAACATTTCAGAGAAATTAAAATTAAAACCACATGAAATACCACCACACACCCACTAGAGGAACAAAAACGAAAAAGGTGGAAAATACCAAGTGTTAGTGAAGATGTGGAGCAAGTGAAACTTTCATTACACTGCTGGGGGTGGAATATCGATTGGAACAACTACTTAGAAAAACACATAGGAAGTATTTACTGCATTTATGAATCAGAAATGCCACTCTTAAGTATACACCTAAGAAATGAAAAAAAAAATACCCATCGAAGAATGTTCATAGCCCAATTATTCAAAAATAAGTCAAAAATGGGAAAATACCCCAAATGTCCATAACACATAAAGATGTTGTGAAATGCCCACACAATGCTGTTGTTTTTATAATTATTCCATTTTTGTTTTTCTTAAACTTTAGTACATGACAGAATGACTCCTAAAACATAATTTCCACACCAAGAGATACGACCCTGGCCTAACATCAACCATCACGGGCTGAAAGAGTTTAAAAAACGTTTCTTCTTCCTAAGTATACTGGTTAGGAGTATGGGCTTGAAGACAGAGTCCGGCCTCAAGTTAAGCCACTTACAAACTATGAGTCTGAATACTTGTACTTTACCTTACAGTCACTCACTTGTCTCATCTCCAAGACCAAGATTATACAGTACTGACCTTAGAAGAAAAAAGTTTTTTTAAAATATCGCTTTGTGTTTTGGTTTTTACAAGGATAAATGGTCAAGAATCACATCTTTAAAAAACATTCAACTGCAGAGACACTGGAATACCATACTCTTTGTGACCTTGAGAGAATGAGAGTTTCTCAGTGCCTCAGTTTCCTCTTCTGTGAAACAGCAAAAACAATTGCCCTTACTCATAGGTTGTTCTTTTGAGAATTAATTGAAATAATAAACAAGAACTCTTAGAACAGTGCTATACATATGGTAACAATTCAATAAATGCTAGATGTTTTTAAGACACACAAGTTGAGGTTTTTATCATTTTGACAGTGTGAATTTGCATGTGTCTTTAATAAAGCTTAATGATCCTATTCATCAACTGATGTATGTTTTAAATCACTAATTTTTACTATAACTACTGTTGGATGACCTAATTAATTGTCTTGAGAACTTTTCCAAAGTGCTTGGAACAACCAATCTCAAAAAACAGCACCACCATTTCTGCACAAGGCTGAACAAAAGTTGAGGGCTCATCTTGAGTTCATCTTTATCCTCATATACCCCCATTCACAGCCACTGCAGGTCCTACCTTCAATACACCCTGTCAAGGGCCACCACTGTCCTCTGCACACTGCTACAATTCTGAACCAATCCATCATCATCCTTCCCATGGACCTCTACAAGATTCTCCTAATGGTTATCCCCACAGCCATCTTGTCCCTGTGTGGTCCAATTCTCCTCGCAGTGGCCAAAGTCACCTTGTGAGCCCATGAATCAACTCATGTTACTTTCATATTGTAACCCTCCACCCTCAGAATGACTCCAAACTCCTTACATGGCCCAAATGATGCGGCTGTTGTCTACCCTTCAACCTCATCTCTTACCATCCATACTTTGTCTGCCAGATTCCAGACACTCAAGCTTGTTGTCTGCTCCTGGAACAACTGGTGCCACATACATCACAGGGCCACCGACAAAAAGCCCAGCCCAGCCATGGTTCCTTCTTGTCATTCAGGACTCAGCACAAATGTCACATCCTGAGAAAGAGCTTCACTGCAACCCCATTTGTAATAATCCCTGTCTTCATCATTTTCTACTCTATTCATGTTTACTTTCTTCAAAGCACTCATTCCCATATGGAATTGTCCTGCTAATTGATTTGTTTACCTGCTTATTGCCAAAGACTCTGCTTGTCTTATTCTCTGTGCTGTGTCTCCAGTGCCTGGTTCAGTGCCTCACATATAAATCACTGAATAAATATTACTTAAAGAATTGTTACATATTTGACACACGGGAGCAGACACAGATTTGAGTATCAGGAGCAACTGACAAATTAGATACCGAAGGATCTAAAATTTTAAGAAGATATTGTTTCAAATCTATAGTAATACTTTTTTTTAGATTTTATTTATTTATTTGACAGAGAGAGAGGCAGCGAGAGAGGAAACACAAGCAGGGGGAGTGGGAGAGGGAGAAGCAGGCTTCCCGCTGAGCAGGGAGCCCGATGAAGGGCTCGATCCCAAAACGCTGAGATCATGACCTGAGCCAAAGGCAGACGCTTAACAACTGAGCCACCCAGGCGCCTCTGTAGTAATACTTTTCAAGCTTGGATGAGTACCATAAACAACTGAAGAAATTATTCAAAATGTAGACACCTCCCACACCACCTTCCTGATTTTGATTCAGCACACCTAAGGTGTGCCTAGGTAGCTATAATTTTGGTAAGCGCCACCTGATAATTTTGATGGTGTGGTCCATGGACCACACGTGGAAAAATCCTGACCTAAACTGGTAACATTTGTGTAGAATTAATTTAATGTCTTCTTTGCAGAGTTCTATGATATCTGGGATGTCTCAGTTAATGTAATTGCTCGAAAGTGTACTGGTCCTTCCCTCCCACCTATGACCACAGACTGCTTTCCCCCAAGGAATCACACTTAAAGTCCATAATATTCCTGGGTAGTTGGAAAATTGGTTATTGTTATCTTGGTGTATAGAACACACTGGAAGGAAGGGTAGTGACTTACCTAAAGGGCCTCAATGATGGGATCCGGATCTCTTCACTCTTGCTCTAAGAATCTGTCTAGAAGATTCAACATCACATGTGGTTCTTCTCTACCAGCTCCTGTTCTGGGACTCAGAGTCCACACCCTTTTCTGGTGTTCCACTAAAAGGGAGAGTCAGTGGAACAAACAGCACATGGGACAAAGAGGAAAGTGAGAGAAGGGAGAACACATGAAACACAGGGGAAAGGGGTTAATATGTGCTTGCCTGTCCCCATTCAGGTCACTGGAAGCTGGGCAGTGATGCTGCGCTCTTCCCCAGCTTCATCCCACAGCCCCCTCCCGCACACAGCAGTGACACCAAAGCTCTCACATCATGAAAATGTGGGCTCATCTCTGCTTGCTGTTCCATGTCCAAGTATTCTCTCTGGTACTCATGCTATTATGTTAATATCTGAGACACGACATTGACATAATAGAAGGTAAAGTTGGAATGTTGAAATAAAATTTGTTGAGGGCCTACTAGATGCCAGACACTGTAGGATGTTATTCAAAGTCTCAAACTTTGTTCTGAAAAAGCGATGCTCTGAAGTGATCATCTTTATTTCCTTTCTACAGATGGGGAGATAGTCTCTGAGAGCAAAGTATATGCTCAGAGAATTCCAGGGAGTGATCAAATGGACACAGAAGCCAACGTGAATGGGTTAACATTGGCCAATTCTGGGTCAATCTAAGCAGCAAAATACATAACCATAGTAACAGACGGTCACCCTTCGAGGAAAGTAGGAATCTATGAGTCATACTGATATAAATACATAATTAAGGAAGAGGGGAAAGCTCTACTTTACATTCAAATGCCAACTAATAAATCTGGAAGGAATGAGGGAGTTAGAAAAGTGACATTTGACAACTACCATAGTAACAAATGACGCAAGTAAGAATCATAACTGAATGATCGGTCTGCACCAAATCCCACAGCAGTCACTGAACCACCGTGGTAACCAAGCTGGCCAAGGAAAGCTGAGAAAAAGAAACAATAACCCTGATTTGGTTTCTAATATGTGCTAGGAACCGGAGAGGGCAGACATGCACATGCACGCATGCATGCACACACATGCACGCACACACACATGCACATGTTCTCTCCCTCTCTCTCACCACCCAAAACCCTGTCTTATCCTCCCATTCCCCTGCCTTTAGAAGGAAAGGAGTTCCAAAACATCCCTAAAGAAGGACATCACACTCACTGGGGCCAGGCGGGACCACAAGGGCCCATCTTTCTGTCTCACAAGACAGCCGAGGCACTGAGTCCCAAAGCAGTAAAAAGACGACTTGGATCTGAACCCTTTGTCTCCCCTCACCCCAGGAGGGTTTAGCTCCCACCACCCACACCCTCAGCTGAGACCCAAACACCTGAAAGCGGGATCTGCTCTTCTGCCAGGCCACGCCTCTGTTGAAGGTGCCATATGACATCAGGTTTCTATGGCAACTGCGAGGTGCTGGCTGGTCCTCCACACCGGAAATGCCACTTCACATTCTTCTACCCCCTGGCTTTTTGCTTGAAATCAAAACATCTTCGCCCTTCAGGCTACCAGTGAAAAAGCAGTCTAATTAGAAGTACCAGACTGGGACCTGGGCAATTGGTGGAACTCTGCTGAGTTTCGTGGAACAAAGCCTGTCCCTGGTGTCAGGAATTTTGTTTGCTTTAAAATGAAACAGTAAGGGAGTATTATTAGTACACAGGCAGGTTCTGGCTCTTAGGGTCCCAGGTATCCTGGGGTTTCTGGAGATCAGCTACCTCTTGGAAGATGAGCATGCCATGTCCAGCAGTTCCTTATCTGCAGCAGAAAACTAACAGACTCTCTATAACCATGTGACTGAATGATTCAGGAATACCAAAAGATGGGTTGATGATATTCCCTTACCACAAATCCCCAGAAATGTCAATCTTTAAAACGGAAACGCCCCCCAAATTTCATTAATTATGTCAATGTATGTACGTTCTGCTAGTTGATGTTACATTTCTAGGTGGTCTGTACGGCAGTTATGCTGTTTGGTTTAGGTCAAAGTAATTTCTTCTCTGCAAGAAGTCTGGGAAGACTAATATTTGTTGAAATTCTACTACATGCTATATACTCTGTACAGGACTTCTCACAACAGAACTTGTAAGGAAAGCATCATGAAGTCCCCTTTACAGATGACCAAAGGAAGGCTAACAAAGACTAAGCTAGTATTCCAGCAACACACGGGAAATTAGGAGCAAAATTGGAGTTCCAGCTCTTGCCCTCATAATATACCATGCATTCTTAACAGAAGAAACATCATCCCAAAAGTTCTGAAAATTGATTCTTAGGGGCAAAGAGATCTTAAATAGTGCTATGGTTTGTAGCCCTTAGAAAGACCAAGGCACATAAACAGATATGCACCACACCTCTGGTATTAAACATTTAACATTCTGCAGTTGGGGCAATGATTAGGAAAAAAAAAAGATGTCTAAAAAAGCCTCCATAGAATGATGATAATAATGAAAGAAGGTTGAGAAACATTGCATATGCCCAGTGACCAGATACATAGATGATGGGCCACCAGGACTTATGGAGTGGTCATTTTACACTCCATTGTGGATGCTCACTCCTCAACAACCAATCTTGGTGGTGATGATGATGATGAGGAGGAGGAGGAGGAGAAGGAGGAGGAGAGGGATAATGAAATTTTGTCTTTGGGGTCAAGAGAGCTGAACATAAAGACCATACAAATGGACTGTTTTTTAAGATGGCAGGGGCTCAGTCAGAAGAATAGGTGTTTCCTCTGGAAAAAAAACTGATATGGAGAGTAGGATTAATGTTTTAAAAATGAATGTAAGCAAGTCGTGCTCTAAATTATATCTTCTTCAATCTTAACATTCATTCAAGTTACATGTTATTAAATTTATCATTCAGATCAGAATATAGTAAGTCAGGAGATGGTCAGGTAAATCAGGGAAACCTCTTTGCAAACGCATGCTCAGTAGTTAAAGATGGAATTACTCCAAAATTTTTCCCAATGTGTCCTGAAGCTACTGGGGCTCTGAATGCTCTACTTCCCTTGGGAAACTGATGCTGTCCAGGATATTGCTTAAATTTTTATAGTGAATTATGTCGCTTTTTAATTATAATAATATTGTAATTAAAAACAGTGTGTCTCTGGCCAAAAAACAGTGAGGTCCTGAGGCCTGCCAATAAACATTAGTGTGAACTTAGAAGTGGGTCCTCGCCCAGTTGACCCTTAAGATGACTGTAGCCTCAGGCTATACCTTTGTTGTACCCTTGTGGGAGACTTTGGGCCAGAGGCACCCAGCTAAACCAAATCCAGATTCTCGGCTCACAAAAGTGGTAAGATAACACGTTTGTTACTTTAAGCTGCTTTTATTTTGGAGTATATTGTTATGCCTCAACAGATAACTAATACATATATAATCAGAGAATTCATATAAATAGCAATATAAATGTTCAACAAACATTTTAAAATGATTTACTTAATGAAATACGGATTAATACCTGGAAATATACTATTTTAGACGAAAAAAGGTAAGTTACAGAATAGGGATAATGTGATTCTAATAGTGTAAAAAAGATATGTGCATTTTGTATACCTGTGACTATATGATAATAATTGACCTACAAAGAAACACATATGGCAAGCATGCAACAACCTACTGATAGTGAACACCTTTGGGTCAGAGAGTGAGAATCAAGCAGGAGTGAGATTCAGGGTAATTTCATTTTATAAACATAATATTAATATGTAAATTTTTACATAATATATAAATAAATACATTTAATATATAATGTAATTCTTTATTGCTTAAAATATTATAAACAGGACATTGTATAAGATAAAAGTTTAAAAACAGAAATTACTTTTAAGAAAATTAAGAAATAATTTACTAATAATTTTGCTTTGGAAATATATGCAAAGAACACCATTTCTAGGGAAAAAAGCCTATTAAAATTTTTGACAATGGATCTGTACATTTGAGTGTATGTCAGTGTGTGTTTCTGTTGCTGAAATTTGGTACTATCTGTGTGATTCTGTCTCAAACTCTATCACCTTAAATATTCATGGGTTCTGTAGCCAATGCTGATTGGGGTGAAATCCACAATGTGTCACTTTTTGAGTGTGCAAGCTTAGGAAAAGTACTTAATTTCTTTGTCTCTTATTTTCTTCATCTATAAAATGATGAACAATCTCACAGTGTAGTTATGAGAATTAAATGTGGTTACCTGAGCCCAAACAAATGTTAGCTAATTTTAATACTTTTATTTTTTATGGGCATTAGTATTTTTTGCAAGCACTAAAACCTATAATGTAAATGGTTGCTTATTGACATTGAATGACATTCAGTATATACTACTAGTGAATAAAGGCAGGTTATGATATTATAAGGAGGAAAATATCTTAGTTTTTAAAATAAATATGACTGTATTTGCAGAAGCAAAGCAACAGAATGGGTAAATATAGTAGACTATTCATGTCCTCTTGTGTTCATTAAAATTTTTTAACTGTTTAAAGCAAAAAATATAACATTTTGTGATGACATTTCAGTGAATGTGGATAAAATGATTGAAGGAACTACAATACTAATGGGGGAGGGTAAAGGGACCTACAATATGGTAAGATTGCTACATGTCATTTAAAGTGGTAAAATACTTGTTTTAAATAGAATGTGAAAAGTCAAATAGGTAGTTTTAGAGCAACCACTAAAATTGCTATACAAAGAGATAGTCAAAATTGAAATAGAAAGATTAAAGTGAAATATCAAGTAATGTTCATGTAAGCCAAGAAAAATCAAGAAAGCGGAAACAGATGAGTGAAAACCAGAGGAAACAAACAAAAAAACAATAAAATGGTAGACCAAAATCCAAATATTTTAACAATTACTTTGTTAAAAAAAGACTTCATTTATTTGACAGACAGAGAGAGAACACAAGCAGGGGGAGCTGCAGGCAGTGGGAGAGTTTGAAGCAGGCCCCCCGTGGAGGAGGGAACCCTATGCAGGACCCCAGGATCATGACCTGAGCTGAAGGCAGATGCTCAACGGACTGAGCCACCCAGGGGCCCCTTTAACAACTACTTTAAATGTAAATGCCATAAACACATCAATTAAATGAGAGATTATCTAGATGTTGTACCAACTTGAGAGAGAGAGAGATTTTGAAGTCCGAATAAATTGAGTTTTTATTTCAGTTCTATCTGAATCGTGGATATATGTTTATATATCTATAATTTGCAGTTCTGTTGTTTGATACATACACATTTAGGATTGCTACATCTTGTTGGTGGATTGACCCTTTTACCATTATTGTAATATCCTCCTTGATGTTTGGTAATTTTCTTTGCTCTGAAGTTTATTTTATGTGATGCAAATATACCCACTCCTACTTTCACTAAATAAAACTTGTCTACTGTATCTTTTTATATCCTTTCACTTTCAAATAACCTATATAATTGCATTTGAAGTGAGTTTCTTATAGACAGCGTTGAGTTGGGTCAGGTTTTTTTTTTCTTCTTAGTAGTTTACCAATCTCTGTCTTATAATTGGTATATTTAGATGACTTACATTTACATTTTTAATTTTTTACTATTTCATTAAATTTATTATTCATTACATTTATTAAGTCAATTAGTAGTACTATAACCATAGAACCCAGGATGTATTTCTTATTTATTTATTTATTTATTTAAATTCAATTAGCCAACATATAGTACATCATTAGTTTTTGATGTAGTGTTCAATGGTTCATTAGTTGCATATAATACCCAGTGCTCATCACATCACATACCCTCCTTAATGCCCATCACCCAGTTACCCCATAACCCCACCCAGTTCCCTTTCCACAACCCTCAGTTTGTTTCCCTCTCTGATGATTTACATTTAATGTAATTATCAATACGTAATGGATTGAGTGTAAGTTTACTTTTTGTTTTCTATTTGTTCCCTCACCTTTTTGTTTCTCTATTTTCTTTTCTCTGTTTTCCTATAGGTAACTTGAACAAATTTTAAAATTCCAAATTCATTTATTATTTTAGTGTATTTCTCTGTATAGATTTTTTTGCTACAGATAGTCTGTATAAATTTTACTGTAGTTTTAACTCATTCATTTCTACTTTTACCTTTAGTGATTCTTTTCTTCTGCATTCTTTTAGTTATAGTGTAGTTCTTTTTTTTAAGATTTTATTTATTTATTGGACAGAGACACAGCGAAAGAGGGAACACCATCAGGGGGCGTGGGAGAGGGAGAAACAGGCTTTCGGCTGAGCAGGGAGCCCAGTGTAGGGTGCAATCCCATGACCCTGGGATCATGACCTGAGCTGAAGGCAGATGCTTAACGACAGAGCCACCCAGGCTCCCCTATATTGTAGTTCTTTATCAGGCTTTTGAATTGAATGTCAAAATAATTTGTTTTAATTCTTATCGGTAACACATCTAACTAGGATATCCATCTTTGAGGGGGGCACAATTCAATCAATGTTTTTATCTTCATTATATTCTTCCAGTAGTTTCCTTATGCAGGTATTTATATTTATGCATGTATGCATGCATTTACAGATTTATGTACAAACATAAGATCACATTTTACATTTAGTTTTGTAACCTGCTTGTCTCAATAATAACATACCTCAAAGTCATTGAATGTGAAGAAACATCCGTCTATACCACAGGGATAGTAGGTAAACTCATGCCTGATAAAGATACAGAAAAATAAATTAAAATGACTAAAGTGTGCTATGTGCCATGTGCCTTTTGTGTATTGAGTCATTTTATATTCACAGTTCCATTATAAGGTAGATATAATGTTAATCCTAGTTTTATAGATGACAAGCTGAGGGACAGGAAGAATAAGAACTTAGCCCAGGACTGCGTAGTTAAGGAGCAGGGCAGGCTGGGTTTGTATCCAGCACCTCATGCTCCATAGTCTGAAAAAAATGTCAAAGATTTGTTAAGTGACAGAAGCTGTCTGCACAAACATGCATGTTTTAGGAGCTCATTAAAAGTAGCACTCAGTACGTTAATATATTCATACAAAATTGGTGGACCTAGTGGAAAAAAGTGGCTTGTGACCATGATGGGACCACTTTCATTACAATCATGGGGACAGAAGCCATAGTGCAGTAGGATAATGAGTCAGTGGAAGGAAAGAATGTTAACAGGGAATTCAGAAAATGCTTTCTGAACTTTGAAAAGGAAGAAAAAAGATAAATACAGAGATAATGAGAGATAGGCATTGAAAGAGAGGTATTCTGTGGCTGAATGGGGATGAGGGGTCCAGAAAGGATTTAAGAAAGTCTTCAAAGCTTTGAAAATTGAGCAAGTTTAAAAGTTATTGTGAAAGAGTTCTCTGTTCTCAGAGTTAATCCTCTTCTTTTCCCATATATTCATGTTCCTTCTTACCCTCTTACTTCCACTATAGAGTTAATGAGACACCTCTATTGGAATACTATGGGTTTTAAACTCAATATATATTTAGTTAGTAAATAAAATGGGTATTTGTGTGTCAAAGAATTTATAATAATTCTTAGCTTTTTGCCTCTCAAGAAGGCAGCAGACAGCTGAAATCCTGGTGTGATGTGGCTGGTCTGAAGACTCCACTGGTGACTGTGAGAGGGGTCCAGGATTTTCCTATAAATATGTGAACATACCGAGCAGTCCAGGAGCAGTTGGGAAGCATGACTTGCTATCCTGGTACCCATCAGGTGGGTCAAAGACCAGCCTGTCTTCCCAACGTGGGTAACTGGTTTAGGGTCTGTCTGCTCATAGCCATGAAGTTGAGCCATTCTTATGAGATTCTGACTCACCCAAGAAAGTAGAGAATTTCTGTCCCCAAACCTTTGAACTCAAGACAAATCAGAGACATATTTGATCTCTTTGAACTCAAGACAAATCAGAGATATATTTGCTCTCTTTGCCTGGATGCTTTTATTCTCATTATAAGAAAACAATGAGAAATGACTTTTAACTTCTGAAACTGACACCAAGAGAAAAAGATGGTACCCAACTGTGTTTGTTAGGATAGATTAATAGCATAGCATACAATTCTAATTTGTCCTTGGCTTAAGGTAATAGTTTATTCTCTCATAAAACAGTCTGACACTTCTATTACTTGTCAAGTAGTTGTCATGGATACCTTTCGTGTAAGTGGGGATATAAGGACCCAAGGCCTTCCATCTTGTGGCCCTGATATTCCGTTGAGCCTCAGAGTCCTATGATCAATTTCCTGCTGGCAGAGAGCAAGGGAATGGTGTATTGCTTGGAGGCTCTTAGTGGTCAGGTATAGAAGTGGCAAACATCACTTTTGTCCACATTCCATTACTTAGTGTTTTAGTTTGAATTCCCCCAAAAGCAGAATTTAGGTGCGGTTGTTTATTTGGGAGGTGATCCTAGAAAGCAACAGTGAAGTAGGAGCGAGAACGGAGTCAACAAAGATACTAAGCTAATACATTGGTGTATTATCGACATTACAGCTGTAGTTAAGTAATGGGAACCAGGACTGGCTGGGACTATACAAAATGACTCCCAGAAATGTCTGCCCAAAGGTTGAAGGCTGGAGGTTTTATTCATCACTCCATATTCTGTTGGTTGAGTTGTTTCTGAGTGCATTAATTCCCATCCAATTCAGGGTTGGATTTGTGTGGGGGTTAAGAGGACTGCTTGAAGCTAATGAGAAGAATTTGAAGCAGAAAAGTGAATGAAGGTGGTCTGCTTAAGGTAAGACACTGTTGTCATCAGTGTGAGCTCACAGGGAACTGTCCCTGACAGTTGTGGATGTGTGCCAAAGAACTGCAATAGGAGGCACCAAAATTGCTTGCTACTCATGGACTTCACTTAATTACAAGGGAAGTAAGCAACGTAATAGAACTCTGTGCTGCAGAGGAAAAGAAAATTGGAAACAATCTAAATTTTTATAAAGTAGAATAATAAAATAAATCTAATAAAGTTAAACAAATAAAATTTGTATAAATTGTGAAGCATAATAGCTAATGAAAAGTTCTTTAAAACACATTTTAAAGGGAAAAGAGTGAATTGCAGAGCAAGTCAAATAATGTAATCCTGGATTTCGGGAATGAGATCTGCACTTGGGGAATCATAATTGTATATATTTCCTGAACTAGTTGAAATTATTTATCAAGTAATAGAAGACAGAAAAGTTATGAGGTCAAAGAATTAAATTAAACTTGTGCCATCGAGTATTACACGTTTCTGAGTTTTCATTTTCTCATTTGTGTAATGGGAATAATTATATCTATATCAGACAATTATTATGAAGAGCAAAAAAGCAAAATATTTCAGGAGCGCTGGGTGGCTCAGTTGGTTGAACTTCTGCCTTTGGCTTGGATCATGAGCCCAGGGTCCTGGGATTGAGCCCTGTGTGGAGCCCCTTGTCAAGCTCCCTGCTCAACTGCTTAGCGGGGAGTTTGCTTATCCCTCTCCCTCTGCCCCTCCCCCTGCTCATGCTCGCTCTCGTTCTCTCTTTCTCTAATTAAAATCTTTAAAAAAATATATTTCAAGTGTCATACACAGCATATGGTACATTTGGTACTTAACTGATGTTAGTTCCCCTCCTTTCTCACATCCATCTTTCCTTTAAAGGAGATTTCTTTGACATAACCCAAATAGCATGATTACATACTTATAATGTGAAAATGTGAAATGTTATATGGGTAATGTACAAGTTTCCACTATGTATAGCTTCTACGTATTCTATGTACATAGTCATTTCTATGTACTAGAGTGATTTCTCTGCTAATTTAGAAAAAAAGGAAAATAATCACTGGACAAGTTCGAGAGTTTGAAAAAGAAAACCATCACCCCTTTCATTTTATTTCATATATTCTCCATACCACTTTCTACTGATATGTTATTTTCTCAAGAATAATATGTGTAATGTGACCAAGAAAGAAGAGGCTTTGCAAAAGAACTTTGCAATAGGACACCAGGGGCCAGGCATACCATAGGGGCTTGGGTATGTCATTTCCCGTGTGTAGGTTTTTTTTTTTTTTTTGTAAAACACCTCTCAGATAATGTAGGGGTTAGTGAGGTCCCACCTGGGAAAGCACATATAATAAAATGTCATATAGCCAAATGCTCACACAATTAAGTGCATGTAAAATGGCGAAAAATGTATAAGGTCCGTGGATTTTATTGATGTTATTTTTCTGTTTGTGATATTGTCCTGTAGTTACACAAGTTACCATTGAGGGAAAATGAGTAAAGGGCATAAGATAACTCACTCTGTTGTTTTTTACAACTACATGTAAATATTGCCTATATATATGTAATATATACATATATGGTTTTTCTTGTCTAGGGAACTAAGAAAACTCACCCAGTTGAACCCTTGCTATGTGCCAGACACTAGGCAGGTGGCTCTAGGATAAAAATACTTCCAGTTTTCCCTTGATAGAAGGGTTACCTGTTGTTCTGGTAACCCTTGTAGTTTAACAATTGTTCAATATCTTCATTTTTAAACAATGTATTATTACTGATATAGACATTAAAATAAGCCAGAATGGGTTTAGTAGACCTTGTTTACTTGAATTAGTTTTCTAGTTCTACTGTTACAAATAAACATAAACTTGAAAACTTAAGACAATACATATTTATTGTTTTCCAAGAGTGTTCCATTAAGTCCAAAATCAATTTTACTGCGCTGCAATCAAAGCTGTTGGAGGTTTCTAGGAGAGGCTCCCTTTTTGGAGGCTTTATGGGAGAATCCATTTTTTCTTGCCTTTCCCAGCTTCTATAACTACATTCCTTGGATCCTGGCTCCTTCCTCCATCTTCAAAGCCAGCAGCTGAAAGCCAGCAGCTTAGCATCTTACTTCAGTTGTCACAGTGCTTTCTTCCGTGGTAAAAGCTCCCTCTGTTTCCCTTATAGAAAGGACACTTGTAATTGTATTTATAGCCCAACTGGATGATCCAGGATACCCTCCCATCTCAAAATTCTTGATTTAATCACTCTTGGAATGTTTCTTCCCCAATTCAACATAATTAACATAACCCTTTCAAGGACAACGTGCAGGGTTGTCACTGGTAAAATGAAGTAAACTCATGCAGGAGCAGCTGCAGAGCTAGCTCCTTTTTGCTTAAAGTGGTAGTGAGAAAAACTTTTGATGCTGCTACCTCTACTGGTTGTGTGTGATTAGCTAGTTGAGCCATGAACCATGCCAAGGATACCCAAAGTGCACGAAAATACCAGCCCATCAGACAGTAAGATAAGAGGAAAATACGGCAAATTATAGGTTTAAGTGTATGTGAAATGTGTGGGAATTAAAGGCTGAGCTGTCCTACTATGGAGCATGAAAATTCTTGGTATGGTGGTTTTGTCATTTACCATACTACGTAAATCTACACTTATTTTATTGTTGGGATAATTCTTTAATTTTTGAATAAGAAATGAAAGTGAATATTGAACAGAAAGTTAAGTAACAAATTTCATCTTCTTAAGAAAGTTAGTGATAAACATTTACTTAACTTGGACAAAATGTTTGCTGACATTTACTATGCACCAAGGGGACTGTAGTGATATTATTGACCTCATGAAACCCAAATCTATAAATCCACTGAAGAAACATTTACATCTACTTCAGAAGGTAGTATTTTAAGAAGAATGTGTTAATTTAGTACATACAGATGCAGTTATGTTGACTTCTCATTGTATGAACACAACTTCTAATTTAGATCAAATTATTTTTCTTCTAATTTAATTGCACAAATCTTGAATTTCAAGTTTCTGCGTGCATGTTTAAAAACAGGACTGATAGGGACGCCTGGGTGGCTCAGTTGGTTAAGCATCTGCCTTCAGCTCAGGTCATGATCCCAGAGTCCTGGGATCGAGTCCTGCATTGGGCTCCCTGCTCAGCTGGGAGCCTGCTTCTCTCTCTGCCTGCCACTTCCCCTGCTTGTGCTCTTTCTCTCTCTCTCTGTCAAATAAATAAATAAAATCTTAAAAAAAAAACAGGAATGATAGCTGATAATATGTTGGCTCTATTAACAAAAGTACTCAGGAAACAATTATTGATGATAGTTCATTCATATATTTTTATTGATGATATCTTAAAATCAGCATCATCGGATGATTAAAACAGAAATCAGTTAATACCAAAAGTGATTTGATATTACTTTAATCAAATTTATGTAACAATAACAAAAATGATCAAATATATTTGAAGTTCATATCCATGAAAGGGAAACATCCAGCCTTGTTATGAATGACATTGTGAATTCAGTCAAAAATTCAACATTGAGGATAAAATTTTTGTTACATGGTGATAATGTAAATATACATTTTGGTGGAGCAAAACACTGTAGAAAGGTCAATGTTTTGCTAAATTAAGAAACATGCAGCAGAAACATAGTTAGAATTGCTTGTGTCACACACATAACTCATAATTGTGTAAACAAGATGTGGCATTTTGCAAATCAAAACAGAAATGGGCCTGGGTGGCGCAGTCGTTAAGCATCTGCCTTCCTCTCAGGGCTTGATCCCAGCTTTCTGGGATCGAGCCCCACATCAGGCTCCTTCGCTATGGGCCTGCTTCTTCCTCTCCCACCCCCCTGCTTGTGTTCCCTCTCTCGCTCTCTGTCTCCGTCAAATAAATAAATAAAATCTTTTAAAAAAAACAGAAATGGAAGTTTCTCATATTTACACATAAAAACACTCATGCACAAATATACTCTGTGTGTGTGAGAGAGAGAATACACAGTAGAATCTACAATACTGACAATTTTCTAGTTCTCTGGTTGGGTGGTGGTTTCAAAGAAGGAAAGGGACAAATGGGTTACTAATAAGAGTGTTGTGAACCAAGGGTTATGCTGAATCTATGCATCTGTGGTGCATTTAATAAAATGTCTTAATGGTTCCTTTTCTTCCTTTTTAGCTACTTGACATTCTTCATGAGAACAGGTCAAATATTGGAGTGCAAGTTTCAGGTGAGAAGAGAAGTGAACGGAGAAGGTGAGAAGGAAGTTGCTGAAAGCCAGTTGTGGTATATGGATTTTGAGAGCCCTCAGGGACATTCAAGCAGTGGTATCCAATCGACAGTTGGCAAAGAGGGTCTGTGGCTAAGGGGAGGAAATAGCCTGGAGACGGAGATTTGAGAATTATCTGTGCTTAGTGGGAAGTGAACAGAAATCACTCAGGGAGACAGATCATGTGGACTGAGGAAAGAGGAGGCCCAGGAACACAGCTACTCAAGGGCAGCGCAGCTTCCTGGCGGGCACTACTACCTGGGCTCTGGAGTCCGGCAGAGCCGGTCTTGAAAGCAGCCTGTGGGCCTCAGTTGATGAGCGCTCCTGGCAAAGTTGGATACCGTCCCTGTGATCAGCGCTCACACCTGGCAATGACATACACCTCAGAGGGATGCTGTGCGAGGATCTGAGATGCCCCAGGTAAAGCACCTGTGGGGGGGAATCCTCCGGGCTCCTGCTTCCGCCCGCTTGCCCACTCTGCGGTCCCGTCCCTGCGCTGTCCGCTCGCATCGCCTGCGGGGAACCAGCTCCCTGAGCTGCCTGGGCGGCGGGCGAGGAGCGAGCAGGCTTCAGGGAGCCCGAGGAGGCGCAGGCCTGCCCCGGGCCCCGCAGGTCAGTGTGAAGGTGGGCGCTGCTGACGGCCCCGGGCAGGGGTGGAGGTGGCTGGGAGTAGGATCCGGGAGCAGCACAGGGTGGGATGGGGTCCGGGAGGTTGGTGAAGAGGGGGATGCCGCGCGGACGTGGGCAGGAGGGGAGGGAGCACCCCGCTGCCTCCTCGACGCTCCTCCTCTGCGCCCTCCATCCATTTTGGACCTGAAATGAGGGGGGGGGACGCCCCCGCAGTGCAACAGTGAAATGTAGACATATTCTAGAAATAACGCCCCTCGCACTCTGCACCTAAAGGGAAATACTGACCTCCTTGGAAAGGGGGTGGGGTGGGCGGCTTGCCTGCAGCGGAGGAGGACACAGAGACCCAAACCATTTGGAAAGTATCCTGGTCTGGAGTCTGAGGCCTGAAAAGTAATGGCGGCTGGGATTCAGGGGAGGTGGGGGAGGAAAATGTTGTGTGAAGAGGGCCCAGATTCAGGAAAGAAACCTCAGAAGAATGAGTGCACAGTCGCTGCCCTTGTCACCGTCTGTCTGCAGGTCTGTGTGTCTGTCCCCAGCGTTCTGCCAGTCTAGAAAAGGAGGAGGAACCTGTCCAGAATCCCTGCAGGTCAGTGAAGGGGGGAGGGGCACCGGACAGGAATGATGGAGGGTGTAGATGGCACAGCTTGGCCAGAATTTGAGATCCCCACTGCCCATCCCCTACCACATATATTGCATACATCCAGCCATCCTGAAGGATGGTATAGAAGGTGGTAGGGCCTGCCAGGGAGGAATGGTGGGGTAAATGGTATACAGAAGACACTTGGAGGGCTGGGATTCAGAAAAGAGACCTGAGTCTTTGTGCATCCACTGAATGCCCAGCCCCCTCTTCTGTCTGTCTGCAGTTCTGTGTGTTTGTTGTCAGCTCTCTACAAGGCTAGAAAAGGAAGAGTTACCTGTTCTGAATTTCTGCAGGTCAATGAAATAAGGGGGCCTCTGGACAGGGACTCAGAGCAGTGGGGAGTGTGGAAGGTACAGCATGGGCAGAATTTGGAGCCCCACTACCCACTTCCCAGCATATTTACACTTTACCACGCTGAATAAACAAAGAGAAAATGGCAGAGCCTGACAGAGAAATGGTTGGCTCGCCTCTGTGGGAGGAATGATGGGAAAAGGAGCAAGGCTGAAGACACACTTGGAGGGCCAGGCCAGGTTAAGGGAACCCCCAAGCCCTCAGTCTCCATTGTCTACTCTTCCTCCCGCTCCCAGGACAGGAAAAGGAAGGGAATCTCAATATGGAAAAACTCTGCAATGGAAATGAAGGAATGACCGAGAACCAAGGAAAGATGGAATACGAACAGTCACAGGATGTGGGAGAGCCAGAAGTAGCTTGTACTCTGGAAGACAAGGAAAAGTTAGAAAATGAGAGAATGACAGAAGATGAGGAAATTAGTACTAAAGGATAAAGAAAAGCCAGAGAATATGACAAAGACAACAGATGGAAAGCCAGTGAGCGAAGGAAAGCCAGTGATGGAGGGAAAGCCAGATAGTGAGGGAAAGCCGGAGAGCAAGGGAAAGCCAGAGAGCAAGGAAAAGCCAAAAGAAGAAAAGCCAGCCATCGAACCAAAGGCTGAGGGAAAATGCCCAGCTGGGGGCATTAGAAAAACTAACAAGGGGCTGGCTCAGTGCCTCAAGGAATATAAGGAGGCCATACACGTTATGCATTTGAACAATGAGGAGATGATAAGAGAATTTGACAAGATGGTCAGGGTGAAGGATGAGGTGAAGAAAACCAGACAGAAATGGGGGGGGGTATGTGTATACAAAAAAGTTTACAGGATCCCTTCCACCCTAGGGGCCAAAGGGAACTCAGGGGTGGGTGCAGGGCCCCCCAGAGGGGCTTTGAAGACATTCCTTTTGTGTAGTGCCCCTGGCAGGCATTTGCCAGGCCCTGTATTTTAACCTTCTGCTAATAATTTGCTTTAGCTGTCACTCTCCTTATCAGCAGCCTTTTGACCCAACTAGAGCACTCTGTCAGTAGGGGATTTTTACCCATGTGCATTGCAAAGACTTTATAATACTTGGAAATTAAAGTAGCTTATAATATCATCTACAGAATCAGTCTACTTTTCTAAAAAACATAAGTTTGTATAGTACATCTAGGCACAGGAAAAATAGAAACTTTTGTTCACCAAAAGGTTAACAGTGGTTCTCTGAATTATAAGACTGTGAGTGACTTATTTTCTTTCTTTTCTTTCTACTCATATATTTTTCCCCTAAAGAACACAGATTACTTTTCTCATAAAGAAATACTAAAATGTAAAAAAGGAAAAGAATACACGAAAGAAACACAAAGATCTGTTCAATGAGTTTATGAAGGCAAAGGAGACACTTAAAATCATTGTCAGAACATAAAACAATATGTAAAACCCTAGGACTCATATTTAGAGGAATCAACCTAGAAGTTACAACAGATCCATTACTGTAAAAGACAGTCTCGTCATCTGTGAAATGGGGGTAATACTTGCCTCACAGGATTGCTGAGTGGAATAGATGAGGTCCTGAGTATATGACCTGTGTTGGTCTGGTTTCTGCCTTTTCCCCTACACTAGCAGGGACCAACACCCCCCCCATCAGACACTTGGAAGAGGGATAAAATACAGCTCGCCTATGCTCAGGAATAAGGCCAAAAGATTGGTGCCACCCTCCCCTGGGTATTGCCATGTGTACTGGACACTGTGCCTCTTCTCATGAGTTCTGCACACTCTTAAGTCTCCCCCTGCTGCTGATGAGCTGATGTCCTCAAGGTGACAAAGCTCAGTCAATTTACCTGGAGTCCCCAGCAAGCCCCAAATTTGCCTCACACCATGTCACTTATAGAAGTGAAGATAAAGCCCTTTTCCTCATTAGAGTTATGCTTACCCAAGTGGGTTAACTCCTCAGTGATACTTTGGCCCTTAATGAGTTTCAGCTTCTTTTAGCAAAACAATCCTTTCTGTGTTTGTTGCTTTGTAAATGTGTTTTTACATACAGCTATCTCCTTACCAGATTCAGATATGGGAAGCTAGAATAAAGTCTGAGTTGCACACACTGGTTTTCTCATCTGTCAGTGCCTTGTCTGCTTGATTCCTCTTTCCTTGGAGGAAATTGTCTCCTAGGAAACTCTTGCCAGGTCCTACTGTACAAGGTTAACACATCTTCCCACACTTAAGGTTTTTAGAGCATTGCTAGTCAAATAGTGGTCGGTGGACCAGCGGCATCAGCATCACCTGAGAGAGAGAAATGCAGAGTCTAAAGTCCCCATCAAAGACGTACTGAATCAGAATCTTGATTTAACAAGATCTGTTGTTGATTTCTGTATACATTAAATTTTGAGAAGCACTGTTTTTAAGGAGACTTTACCTAGCCTCCCCACTCCCACCTTCACATGAAATATGTGCTTAGAAGAATGAATACATGTACTACATAAGCTATACATCAGATTATCTTTGTTAAGCTGTGTTAACTGTGGTAAACTGTAGCTTAACTGTGTTAAACTTTAGTTCCACATTCCCTGCATTAATAGAGACTAAAACAAATTTAGTGAGTCAAGATGTGCAATTTATTAAGGAAGTAGGGTAGAATAGATTGATTAGAGGCAAATAGTAAATAATCAGATTATATCACATCACAGGTAGGTAGGGTGAGAATCGTTTTGTGAAATTTGTGTTTCAGTTACATATATATGTATGTTTGTACACCTTGAGTTGTGGTGAAAAATGTATTTATGATTGTGGACTAACACTTTTAAGAAACTGAGAAACACTGAATTGGACTCTGCTTCTCAAAGCGCAATCTTTCCTTTCCATCCTATACCTCTAATGCCTAGCACAATGTCTGACAAGTCATAGGTTCTTAATATATTTATAAATAATAATAGTCAGGAGTTCTCACCCCAGATAATTTCTTGTCTAGATAAATAACTGTGGACTTCCCTAGTAAGGTTTACCTCCAGTTCCAAATGGAACACCATGTAGAAGGGATTACCACAAATTTAACCTTATCTCATTTTACTAATGCTTGTATGTTTTTAAAGTGTGCTAGTCTGCTACAGAAGAAAACAATTTCAACATCTATTTCTAGAGAGGGATGAGGGATGAAGGTCTTTCTAAGGTGTAAAACAAAGTTTGGGGGTAAGAATACATAAAGGCAAGGATTAATATATCTACTGAAGAGAACCTCAAAGTATCTTTAGAGCAAATCATATCTACAAACAAAGGCAAATGGAAGGCATATCATAGTATTGTATAGTTCCTTCTTCAGATGCTATGATAACTATAGGAGTTAAACAGTTCTGTTGCTAAAGAAGATTCGTGGGACTCCAAATGTCAATGCTTGCAAATACATAGTTTAGTGGAGAGAAAAAGATGCAATATAGCAACAGCATTAAAGATATGTGTCACAGCTAAAAGACTTCTCATAACAAGGGGTCTGGAGTGGCCAGGTGCAAGCTCCAATTGTCCTTCCTCTCATTAGGAACCCCGGCAATATGCACTTCTTCTTTTGGACCAAGAATCACTGATGTGTACACAGAATACCTCAGAACCAGAGAGCGCAAATGGAGTCTCTGCCCAGGATTCTCCTACACTGCTGCTTATGTAGGCATATTCTTGCTATATAGTCAGCTTCAACAGCAGAGCTCTTGGTGGAAAGGCTTACCAAGACCAGGTGCAAATAATCAACCTTGTTGTTACCAATAAACAACAAGCTGGTACAAAACATCCATAACTTCTCAGACCCGTGGTTATAAAACAATACTTTTAGTATCTTTAATGCCTTACCATAGGACAGTACTACACAGGTACATTTCTTATTTCAGTAGAACAGCTCAGACAAATCCCAGTCTTATTTGGATTAACCCTCTAATAACAATATGCCTTTTACTCTCCTCCTTACGATGTAAATAAAGCCGATAGGGTACCCCTTCTCACTGCAGGCAAAATTCCCAGCAACTACTACAAACGTGACTCTCACCCAGTTGCTGGATATCTCTCCATCTCATTCACTCCCCTCCCTTTCTGTATCCTGGGAAGTCTGACCTCTATGGACTACATCAAAGGACTCACGCGTCCTTTGGGAATGAGCAGTGAACAATGTGGTCAGGAAATTTTCCTCCCAGTTTGTTTCCTGCACTGTCACCAGATGCCGAGTCTCTTCTCCAAAGGTTTCTGTAAGGCGGCCCTCTCAACATAGGCTCTGTGTCTCCAGCTCTTAGAAATCCTCTCTTCCTTTGTCTCTCAGGCCTAGGGCTGATAATCCTACCTTTACTAGCAGTGGAGTATTGCACTGTCCCTTGTGGTTCTCAAATACTCTTCCCACAGCATTGCATATTATCCTTTAAAAAAAATCCTCTCACATTTTCTAATGTGAATGTGCCCCCTGTTTTCTGCCATGCACTTCTCAGACACAGTAGTAAATACCAAAAGTTACTACAGGAATTGGGTTGCTCTTTTGAAGAGGGAAAAATAACCTCCTTATAATGGGGATAAGGAGAGTGTAAAGCAGGTGTTAGGAGAGGTTCACTGGTGCATGGCATGTATCAGTAACACAGTCAAAGTTACACCACCGGTGGCATGAAATGAAGTATAGGAATCCAAGGTTTTGGGAAATCACAGATGTGTCATTTAAATACTGTGTTGAATATAAGTATCCAAAAAGTTGTAGAGTTATCTCACGGTCCTAAAGAGTATGCGTAGGGCAAAGAGGAAATTGAGAGCTATGAAAATACAACAGAAAACACATGTACAACACTAGAAAGCCTGCATGACATGTTTGAAGGAGTCCCTCATCTTATGATATATAAAGCTGAGCACCAAGTCTGGGTACTCAGAGTGTCACAGAGTTCCACTGCCAATTAAATGTTCTATGTGCTATGGCTTTTACAATGAGGTAAGGATGCAAGAAGGGAAGGAGTGGAACTCTGATATATCAGATAGGGCCATTCGTGTAGACATGCTCCAGAATATTAAGAAATGCAGTAATGAGAGGGTCATCAAGCATCTCTTTGAAAATTTCTGTGTGTCTGTGCTCTGTAGGCTGGAAACAATGGTGGAGAATGCTGCAGTGGAATTGACTACTTGATCTTAATGTGAAGAAAGGGATCCCAGAGTGGTGGGGGTCAGGTGACAGTGCTTAATCATATAAGACAAGATGAGTGCAACTATCACAATAAGCCACAGGAATGAAATGATAATTAGAGGATGTTTGAACCACAAGGATCTGTGGTGATGGATAATCAGAGAATTCCAAAAAATGAAATAATTGGGCAGTCTATAGGATGCTGCTCAACATATTTCAGGCAGAAAAAATTCTAGATCTGCTGGAAAGCCTAATATGAGTTGCTGTGGTGGGTTTCTCAACTTCTTACCCAACTGAGGGGAAGGCAGAGTAACTTTAAGGTAGCACCCCACAGCCACGGTGTATACTATAAATCTTCCATTCAACCTTTCCCAGTGGGACCTGCAGATATTTTTAGGGTGACTATGCATTAGGGAAAAGGAAATATCAAGACCTTCTGGGAGTTATTAGCTAAAGACTCTGAACTGGTGCTAACCTCTAGACTGAGAAACAGAGAGGCAACAAGATAGAAAATGCAGAAAGGGCTATGAGTGATTAATGGGACATGGTGGGGAAAAAATCTACTGTATATGTAATCAGAGTTCCAGAAGAAGAGGAGAAAGAGAATGGAGAAGAAACAGTATGAAGAAATAATGGAAAACTGACTTCTGTCATGACTGCCTGAAGAGCCCCACTACTGATCTGATACCCAGTTAAAGTGATGAAAATTATATTTAAAAAACCAACAACCAGGGCATCTGGGTGGCTCAGTTGTTAAGCGTCTGCCTTCAGCTCAGGGCGTGATCCCGGCGTTCTGGGATCGAGCCCCTCATCAGGCTCCTCCACTGGGAGCCTGCTTCTTCCTCTCCCACTCCCCCTGCTTGTGTTCCCTCTCTTGCTGGCTGTCTCTCTGTCAAATAAATAAAATCTTTTTTAAAAAAACAACCAACAACCATTGAAGGTTTTGGAAATGGTCCTAAGGACAAACAGCACACAAAGAAACACCTGTTCAAGAAAATCTACAAAACTTTAGTAAGTGTGAGCCTGTAATATTTGAACCAAGACAGTTCTTTCCCCATTTTCCAAGCTCAATGAGGTGGATACTTCATTACACACTGTTGCAGCCAAAAACACAGGGCTCCCTCTCCCCAAGATCCCAGGCAGAGGGCCTACTTCACAAGAGGGACAAGATTTCAGCATTCCTCATCCTTATCCCTAACTGCCTGTGGCTGAGACTAAATCCTGGATGAGTTCCACTGAAAGGGGGGTCTCCCTTCTTCTGTCCAACTCCCACTTGTGGAACAGAGAATCTACTTTGGGCATAGCATGCCTAGAATATTTGGGGCCCCAGTTGTCCTTGCCTTGAAAAAGGAAAGGGTTAAGGTATAGGCAGGGAAAGATAGGAGGCCCTGGCTAGGCTCTGAGACTATTCCTAGCACTAAGACAGAGTGAACAAGAGATAAGGAAACAGACCACCTGGCCTTGGATGGTCCCGAGTATTTTTCTTTGGTGGCTACAATGTATTGTAGAAAATGACCAAACCTCAAAGAATTAAGTCATTAAGGGTGTCATCAGTAGTTCATGCTCAAACCAAGACAGCACAAGAAACTCAAGGCCATAAGTTTCCGTCAGTTTTAAATACAAGACCAGCCTACAAGCCTTCAGTGGCAACCCTGTCAGGACCCCTCTCACTCCCGAGAGCTTTTTCTGTATCCTTGCTTAATAAAATTCTATCGCTTTACTCACTCTCCTTTGTCTGTGAGATTCATTCTTCGACTCTTTGAGACAAGAACCTAGCTCTCCTGCTTCAGCCTCAGTTTATGAGGCAGTGGTATTATGCCAGGAAAGGCAAGCTGAGAAGACCTCAGGCTGCTGTCCCCTTCCACTGAGGGCTCAGATCATAGAACAGATGTGATATTCAGAAAGAAGCTATCCATTGCCCAATCCCCAGTTCCAAAGCCCCTGTTCAGAGATTTTACTGGTGGGATAAGCAAGCCATAAAATAGCTCTTTGTCTATTCCCAAAGGAACTGAGTTCACCTACAACAGAGCACAAAGAATCTAAAGCCTAAGAGCACTCTCAAGAAGAGTGATGGTTATGGTGAAAATAAATTGAAAGAACACTCATGGATCTAACAATCATAAAGCCTAGACTGTGGGCTGGCTGGTTCGCAGGAGAGAAGTGAAAAATAAGACAGCTTAGAGGAGGCCTCTTGGAGTTAAGTCTCAAACACGTATGAAATGCTGACTTTAGAAAGTATCCGTCTGAAGGAGCCACAATTTTATTGGATTAATTTGCAGAGAAATTTATGCCCAGGGCACTGTTGAAAACAAGAGAGCAATCAGCCAAGAATTAGTGGAATTTAACAGCTAGATGTGTTCAGGGAAACAGTGAAGGAAAACTCTACCAATACCACTGTGATTCCAGTATGTCTGTGTTCATACCCAAATTTGAACATCAGAGGCTTAACACTATATGTGTGTGGGCAGTAGATTTTACTAAAATAGTCCAGCCAGTCACTAAACAAATAAACAAGTAGATAGCAATAACAAATCATGGTAGGGGGAAGAGTATCCAGAGTTGATATATAATATAAAATGTCCAGTTCCAGGCAAAAATTATGTGATTTGCAAAGAAACAAAAAAGTGTAACTCATACACTGGGAAGGAAAGCAGGCAACCAAAAACTGGGAGAGTGACCAGGTATCAGTTCTAATAGAAAAATGTTTCAAAGATATATAGATATATCTAAATACCTATCTATAAAATATAGACATATATATTTCCACAGAACTGAAGGAAAGCACGATTAAAGAAGTATAGGAAGGTGTGGGGCGCCTGGGTGGCTCAGTCGTTAAGCGTCTGCCTTCAGCTCAGGGCGTGATCTCGGCATTCTGGGATCGAGCCCCACATCAGGCTCCTCTGCTGGGAGCCTGCTTCTTCCTCTCCCACTCCCCCTGCTTGTGTTCCCTCTCTCGCTGGCTGTCTCTATCTCTGTCAAATAAATAAATTTAAAAAAAAAGAAGTATAGGAAGGTGTAATGACAATGTCATATCCAAAAGAGAATATCAATAAAAACATAGAAATTATAAAAAGAACTAAATGGAATTCTGGAGGTAAAAAGTGGAACAAATGAAGTAAAAGTTTTCACCAGAGGGATTCAACAGTAAATTCGAACTGGCAGAAAAGAATTGGAAAACTTGAAGATAGATCAATAGATAGAGATTATTCAAACTGAACAACAGAGAAATAAGTATGAAGAAAATGAACAGAGTCTCAGAGAAATGTGGTACACCACTGGGCACACCAGCATTATGTGTAAGAGTAGTATCAGAAAAGAGGAAAGAGAGAGACTATTGGGACTATGACATATAAAATTTTACTATATGTGTAATATATTTGCTAATAACATCACAAAAGAGATCGGTGGGAATAAAGCTGTAAAGGGCTGAGTAAATAACTGCAGATGGTAAAGTAATAAATACAACAATGTATTGTTGGCTTTGCAACATTAATAAAAGTAAAATATAATGATAATGGCACAAAAGGGGAGATAAGGGAATAAAGCTATATAGTAATAACATTTTAAAACACCACTGGAATTAAATAGGCATGAACCTGAAGCTGATTATGAAATGTTAATATATATATGGTAAAGAGGAGCAACCACTAAAAACTAAAAACATAAGTAAAAAATATTGTAAAAAGTATTAAAGTATACTACATTTAAAAATAACCAGGCAATGCAAAATAAAGCAGTGAAAGAGGAATAGGGGAAAAGACATAATCATAGAAAATAAAAAGTAAAATGACAGAAGTAAATCCAGCTATATCAACAATGACATTAAATATGAATGCATTAAACAATCCAATCAAAAGGCACACATTGTCAAACTGGATAAAAAACATCCAACTATATGTTGTCTACAGGAGACATACTTTAGATTGAAAGATAAAAATAGATTGAAAATAAAAAGACAGAGTAAAACATGTCTTCCAAACAGCAACCGCAAGAAAGCTGGAGTGCCTATAGTAACATTGGACAAAAGTGATGCTATTACAAAAGTTGTAACTGGAGGTAAAGAAAGACATTTCATAATGATAAAAGGGCCAAACCATCAGGAAGATATAACAATTTATTAACATGTATGCACCTAATAATCACCAAAATACATGAAATGTAACTGATAGAAATGAATAGAAAATAGACAATTCAAAAATAGTACACTGAGACTTCAATACTGCATTTTCAATAATGGATAGAAAAACTAGACAGAAAATTAGCAAGGAAAAAGAAGACTTAAACCACACTGTGGAACAACCATGCCTAACTGATGTCTATAGGACACTCCACCCAAAACAACAGAGTATACATTCTTTTCAAGGCACATGGAACATTCTCCAGGATAGATGATATTCTATAGCATAAAAAAATCTCAATACATTTAAAGGATGAAAATAATGCAAAGTATGTTCTCCAACCATAATGGAGTGAAATTAGAAATTTATAGCAGGAAAAACATTGGGAAATTCGCAAATGTGTGAAAATAAAACACCACACTTCTAAATAACCAATGGCTCGAAGAAGAAATCAAAAGGGAAATCACAACATACTAAAATTGTGGGATCCAACTGAAGAAAGAAGATCTCAAATCAACAACCTGTCCTTCCACTGAAGGCACAACAAAAAGAAGAGTGAATTAAACCTGAATCAAGCAAAAGAAAGGAAATAATAAAAATTAGAGTGGAAATTAATGAAATGGAAAATAGAAAAAATAAAATTAATGAAACCCAAGCTGATTGTTGTTGGGTTTTTTTTTTTTTGCAATTTTCTAATATATATGTATATATAAATTTAAAATCAATTAATTAAAATATAGTGTGTTACTAGTTTCAAAAGTAGAGTTTAGTGATTCATCAGTTGCATATAACACCCAGTGCTCGTTCTATCAAGTGCCCTCCTTAATGTCCATCACCTGGTTACCCCATCCCATCACCCACTTCCCCTCCAGCAACTGTCAGTTTGTTTCCTATACTTAAGTGTCTCCTATGGTTTGTCTCCCCCTCTGATTTCATCTTATTTTATTTTTCCCTCCCTTTACCTATGTTCATCTGTTTTGTTTCTTAAATTCCAAAAATGAGTGAAATCATATGATATTCATCTTTCTCTGACTTATTTTGCTTAGCATAATACCCTCTAGTTCTATCCATGTCATTGCAAATGGTGAGAGGTCATTCTTTTTGATGGCTGAGTAATATTCCATTGTACATATATACCACATTTTCTTTATCCATTCATCTGTTGATGGACATCTGGGCTCTTTCCATATTTTGGCTGTTTTGGACATTCCTGCTATAAACATTGGGGTGCATGTGCCCCCTTTGAATCACTATGTTTGTATCCTTTGGATAAATACCTAGTAGTGCAATTGCTGGGTCATAGAGTAGCTCCATTTTTAACTATTTGAGGAAACTCCATACTATTCTCCAGACTGGCTGTAGCAGTTTGTATTCCCACTAACAGTGTAAGAGGTTTCCCCTTTCTCTGCATCTTCACTAACATATGTTGTTTCCTGACTTGTTAATTTTAGCCATTCTGACTGGTGTGAGGTAGTATCTCATTGTGGTTTTGATTTGTATTTCCCTGATGCCAAATGATGTTGAGCATTTTTTCGTGTGCCTGTTGGCTATTTGTATGTTTTCTTTGGAGAAATGTCTGTTCATGTCTTCTGCCCATTCCTTGGCTGAATTTTTTGGGTTTTTGGTGTTGAGTTTGATGAGCCCTTTATAGATTTTGGATACTAGCCCCTTATCTGATAAGACATTTGCAAATATCTTCTCCCAATCTGGCAGTTGCCTTTTAGTTTTGTTAACTGTTTCCTTTGCTGTGCAGAAGATTTTTATCTTGATGAAATACCAAAAGTTCATTTTTGCTTTTGTTTCCCTTGCCTCTGTAGACATGTCTAGCAAGAAGTGCTGTGGCTGAAGTCAAAGAGTTTGCTGCCTGTGTTCTCCTCTAGGATTTTGATGGATTCCTGTCTCACATTTAGATCTTTCATCCATTTTGAGTTTATCTTTGTGTATGGTGTAAGAGAATGGTCCAGTTTCATTCTTCTGCATGTGGCTGCCCAATTTTCCCAACACCATTTGTTGAAAAGACTGTCTTTTTTCCATTGGATATTTTTTCCTACTTTGTCAAAGATTAGTTGACCATAGAGTTGAGAGCCCATTTCTGGGTTCTCTATTCTGTTCCATTGATCTATGTTTCAGTTTTTGTGCCAGTACCATACCATCTTGATGATTACAGCTTTGTAATACAGTGTGAAGTCTGGAAATCTGATGCTTTTTGCTTTGCCTTTCTTTTTCAACATTCCTTTGGCTATTTGAGGTCTTTTCTGGTTCCATAAAATTTTAGGATTATTTTTTCCAGCTCTGTGAAAAGTGTTGATGGTATTTTGACAGGGATTGCATTGAATGTGTAGATTGCTCTGGGTGGCATAGACATTTTAATATTTATTCTTCCAATCCATGAGCATGGAATGTTTTTCCATTCTTTGGGTCTTCCTCAATTTCTTTCATAAGTGTTCTATAGTTTTCAGAGTACAGATCCCTTACCTCTTTGGTTAGATTTAATCCTAGGTATCTTATGGGTTTTGGTGCAATTGTAAATGGGATTGATTCCTTGATTTCTCTTCTATCTCATTGTTAGTGTATAGAAATGCAACTGACTTCTGTACATTGATTTTATATTCTGCCACATTGCTGAGTTCCTGTTCTAGCAATTTTTGGGTGGAGTCCTTTGGGTTTTCAACATGAAGTATCTTGTCATCTGCGAAGAGTGAGAGTTTGACTTCTTTGCTGATTTGGATGCCTTTTATTTCTTTTTATTATCTGATTGCTGGGGCTTGGACTTCCAGTACAATGCAGAAAAACAGTGATGAGAGTGGACATTCTTTTCATGTTCCTGACCTTAAGATGGAAAGCTCTCAGTGTTTCTTCTTGAGAATGATATTCACTATGTGGTTTTTGTATATGACTTTTATGATATTGAGGTAAATTCCCTCTATCCTTACACTGCAGAAAGTTTTTACCAAAGCTGGTTCTTTGAAAAGGTCAATGAAATTGACAAACTTTAACCAAATTGACCAAGGCAAAAAGAGAGACTTGAATAACTAAAATCAGAAGTGAAAGAGGGAACATTACTATCAACTTTACAGAAATAAAAAAAAGAATGTGAAGCAATACTAGAACAATTATATGCCAACAAATTAGATAATTTAAATGAAATGGAAAAATTCCTAGAAGGACACAAACTACTAAAACCCCCTCAAGAAGAGAGACTTCTACAAGATGGCACTTAGGAAGATTCTGAACTTATATTTTCCCATGGACACACCAAATGTGCAGCTACGTATAGACAGATCTTTCTCCTCTGAAGAAGATCTCAAAACTAGATGAACTGCTTCTCCACAACAAGGGATACAAAGACCACATTGAAATGGGCAGGAGGGACAGAGAGACACAGTCTCACCAAAAACCCCACCCCCAATACAATGATACACAATAGGGAGGGATATCACCAGTCCTCCGTATCTCTTACATATCTCCCACATCAAGCACCCCAACCCCTGGGATACGCATGAGACAAGCTCCCAAAATGTTTGGTTTAGGAAACCGATGGAGCTGATGCCCACGGGGCCCACTGTGCTATAGGAAACTGAGATTCTCCTTTTAAAGGGCTCACATGTTGTCTCGCTCATCCTGAGACGCAACAAAAAAGCAGCAGTTTGAAAAGCACCTAAACTGTATGTGAAGGAGATTCATTTGCTAATCCAAAAGCATCTGCTGAAGGGACAGGGAACAGTTGAAACACTTTGAAGAGCTGGAGGCACTGGCAGATGCCATTTTTTGCACTGTCCACTCACCCTGCTAGCACAGGTAGGTGAGCTCAGGTGCAGAACCCTCCTGCCACCTTGCTAAGACAGGTGGGGGTGAGCAGTTGTGGCTGTATCCCACTGCTTTGCTGAAGCCAGAGATCATGGGTGATTGCAACACTCCCTCCATTCCCTGGCTTGTGCTGGGGAGTGAAGGCAATCATGGCATTCTTCCATTCCCAGCTTAAAGCTGGCACATGGACACAGAAAAGGCACTGTCCTGATGCATTCCTGAAGGCAAGGGCATGCACAGTCAAGACATTTTCCAAGACATTGAAGCCAGCAAGCATATCCCACTCCCTATACTCCGCAGCTGCCCAGCTAAAACCAAAGGGTGCACACAATTTACACAATGGGTGCTTCTTGATTACCTGGCCCTGGTGGCCAATGGGACTGGTGTTCCTGAGCTCCATGGGAATGTAACAATCAGAAAGACAGTTCCTGGCCGGCCACCATCCCCAGGGCACAGCACAAACAGCAGACTGAAACACAACCCCAGGCTTCCTGTGAAAAAGGCCTATTTACTTAGCCTGGAGCTTAGCCTGAAAGACAGGCTTCAGGTTTGCCACATATCTAGGGCCTAAAGAGGTGCTTCCAGAAAATATAAGCAGAGAGACACCATCTTTGCAAATCCTCTTGGCCCGCTGCAGCTTGATGAGGCCTCCCAGAAAGGAGCTTATCTACATATCTGGAACCCTGATTTTTGCAACTATTGTCCACAGGAAATTTCCAGATTTCCTGGTGTGGAGGCCAGTGGGAATATAATTACAGCCTGACAGGACTGTATATATTTCCATAATTTAAAAGTTGCTGCCTGCCTCTGGTTTCCAGTCAGTCTGAACTAGGTGCTAAAAGAGATTCCTTCTTTTGGAGTACTGATAAGTCTCAGCATGCTTCCAAAAATGGGAACACTTCAAGAATAAACCAGGCAGTTTAGATAATCACAAATATTTGAAAGGAAAACAAGAACTAGGGCATGGTTGAATAGGAAGTTTCATCAGCTACACAAAGCTAAGAGACTTCTTCAAGACAGAGAGGTAGCTATTTTGCCTAATACATAGAAATAAACACAGACTCAGGAAAAATGACAAAACGTAGAAATATGTTTCAAATGAAAGAACAAGAAAAATCCGCAGAACAAGAAAAATCTGCAGAAAAAAAGATTTTAATGTACAGAGATAATAAATCTACCCAATAGAGAAATAAAGTAATGGTCATAAGGAAACACTCATGCTCAGGAGAAGTGTGGGTGAACACAGTGAGAACTTCAACGAAGAGACAGAAAATATAAAAAAAAGTACTAGAGTCATTCAACTGAAGAATACAATAACTGAACTGGAAAAAATACATTAGAAGTATACAACAGCAGACTAGATGAAGCAGAAGAGCCAATCACCAAGCCGGAAGAGCTCATCTAGACAGAATATCAAAAAGAACAAATTTTTAAAATGAAGCTAACTTGGGGCGCCTGGGTGGCACAGCGGTTAAGCGTCTGCCTTTGGCTCAGGGCGTGATTCCGGTGTTATGGGATCGAGCCCCACATCAGGCTCCTCTGCTATGAGCCTGCTTCTTCTTCTCCCACTCCCCCTGCTTGTGTTCCCTCTCTCGCTGGCTGTTTCTATCTCTGTCAAATAAATAAATAAAATCTTCAAAAAAAATAAAATAAAATGAAGCTAACTTAAGGGACCAATAGGACAACATCAGTCAGAATAACATTTACATTTTAGGGGTCCCAGAAGGAGAAGAAGAGAGACAGAATGGGACAGAAAATTTATTTGAAGAAATGATGGCTGAAAACGTCCTCACCTAGGAAAGGAAACAGACATTCAGGTCCAGAAAGCCCAGAGAGTTCCAAATAAGATAAACCCAAAGAGATCCAAGCCAAGACACATTATAATTAAAATGTCAAAAGTTAAAGAGAACCTTAAAAGCAACAAGAGAAATACAATTGTTGTATACATGGGAAACCCCATAAGGCTATCAGATTTCTCAGCAGAATCTTTTCAAGTCAGTAGATAGTGGCAAGACATATTCAAAGTGCTGAAAGGAAAAACTTCCAACAAAGAATACTCTACCTGGCAATGTTATCATTCATAACTGAAAGAGAGATAGAGAATTTTTTTTACACAGCCCAAAGCTAAAGGAGTTTATCACTACTAAACCAGCTTTACAAGAAATGGGTGGCTTTGTCAGTTGAGTGTCTGCCTTTGGCTCAGATAATGATCCCAGGGTTCTGCAATTGAGCCCAACATTGGGCTCCCTGTTCAGCGAGGAGCCTACTTCTCCCTCTCCCTCTGCTGCTCCCCCTGCTTGGGCACACACACTCTCTCTCTGTCAAATAAATAAATAAAATCTTAAAAAAAACAAAACAAGAAATGTTAAGGAACTTCCTTAAGCTGAAAAAAGGCACTAATTAATAACAAAAATATGAAAGTAAAAATCTTATTGGAAAAGATAAATATATAATAAACACAGATCAATCACTTAGAAAGCTACTATGAAGGCTGAAAGACAAAAGTAGTAAAATTAACTGAAGCTACAATAATTACTTAAAGGATACATAAAATAAAAATCTCCAAAATGTGACATCAAAAACAAAACATGGGAAGGGGAAAAATGTGGTATTTTGGAATGTGTTCAAGTATACGTTTCTATCAAATAGAATGTTATTTACATAGAATGATATATATGAAACTCATAGTAAATTCAAAGCAAAAACTTAAATACTCAAAAGAAAATGTGAAAAGAATCTAAACATAACACTAATGGAAGTCATCAAACCACAAGGCAACAGAGTAAGACGAGAAGAAAGGAACAGGGATGAACTACAAAAACAGCTAGAAAACAATTAGCAAATGGCAATCAGTAAAACCTTGCGATAATTATTTTGAACGTGAATGGACTAAATTCTCTAATTAAAAGACTTAGAGTGGCTGGATGGATTTAAAAAACAAGACATATCTATATGCTGCCTAAAGAGACTCACTTCAGAAGTAACGACACACACAGATTGAAAGTGAAGGGATAAAAAAAGATATTCCATGCAAATGGAAACCAAAAGAAAGCGGGTGTACATAATACTCATACCAGACAAAATAGACGTTAAAACAAAAACTGTAACAAGCTTGTGGAGGGAAGATGGTGGAAGAGTAGAGGACACTCATTTCATATGGTCCCTTGAATTGAACTAAAATCATTTTGAACACCTGCGAATTCAAGCTGAGATCTAAGAAAAGAATTGCCACAATTCTACAAATAGAAAAGTGACTACTTTTCACAAGGTAGGAGGTGCAGAGAAGTGAATCTGAGGGGATATGGTGAAAGATAAACCCCAGGGGAAGGGAGCCACTATTGACTGGCTACCAGAAAGTGATATAGCACTGGAGCACAAAATCGAAACTTTCAAAAGTCTGCTCTAGTGAGGGACGTCCCTGTCTGAAAGGTGCTCAGGTATTGAAGCAGGGCAGAATCCTAGGCAGTACAGTGTGGTCTCAGGATCCCTGGTGTCAGAGAAAGAACAGGAGTGCCTTGAGTGTGACAGAGTTCCCAAGCATTGGAGCGGGGACACCAGCTATAATCAACAAGGTCAGGAGTGGGCTCTCAGCTTGGTGTTGCCATAAACTGTGAACCATGGCACAATTGGGTGACCACTCTCCAAGCTGGGGCCCAGCAAACAGCATCACAGGGGCAAGACCCTCCTCCTTCCTTTGGGAGGAGCGATGCAGGTGTGCACACTCTCAGGTATGTGCTCCCAGAGCAGGGGTCCAGCAAGCTGCAGAACAGCTGCAAGATTTTCCTCCTTCCCCCAAGAGGAGCCACGAGGGTGCACACACTATTGGGCAGCCACTAACTGAGCAAGACCTAACAATCATAAATATTTATGCTCCTAACTTGGGAGCTGCCAATTATATAAACCAATTAATAACAGAACCAAAGAAACACATTGATAATAATACAATAGTAGGGGACTTTAAGACCCCACTCACAACAATGGACAGACCATCTGAGCAGATCAACAAGGAAATAAGGGCATTGAATGACACACTGGACCAGATGGACTTCGCAGATATATACAGAGCATTCCATCTTAATGCAACAGAATACACATTCTTCTTGATTGCACATGGAACATTCTCCAAAATAGATCACATCATGGGTCACAAATAGGTATCAACCAGTACAAAAGATTGGAATTATTCCCTGCATATTTTCAAACCACAATACTTTGAAACTTGAACTCAATCAGAAGAGGAAATTTGGAAGGACTTAAAAACTTACAGGTTAAAGAGCATCCTACTAAAAAAATGAATGGGTCAACCAGGAAATTAAAGAAGAATTTTTAAAAATTGTGGAAACTAATGAAAATGAAAACACAACTGTTCAAAACCTTTGGGATGCAGCAAAGGTGTCCCTAAGAGGGAAGTACATAGCAATGCAAGCCTTTTTCAAGAAACAAGAAAAGTCTCAAATATAACACCAAACCATATGCCTAAAGGAGCTGGAGAGAGAACAGCAAATAAGACCTAAAACAAGCAGGAGAAAAGAAATAATAAAGATGAGAGCAGAAATCAATGAAATAGACACCAACTAACAGTAGACCAGATCAACGAATCTAAGAAATGGATCTTTGAAAGAATCAATAATATTTATAAACCCCTAGCCAGACTTATCAAAAAGAAAAAAAAGGACCCAAATTAATAAAATCATGAATGAAAGAGGAGAGCTCACGACCAACACCAAGGAAAAACAATTATAAGAACATATTAAGAGCAACTATATGCCAACAAACTAGGCAACCTGGAAGAAACGGATGCATTCCTAGAGAGGTATAAACTACAAGAACTGAAACAGGAAGAAACAGACAACCTGAACAGACCAATAACCAGCAAGGAAATTGAACAAGTAATCAAAAATCTCCCAATAAACAAAAGTCCAGGGCCAGTTGGCTTCCCAGGGGAATTCTGCCAAACATTTAAAGAGGAACTAATACCTATTCTTTTGAAGCTGTTTCAAAAAAATAGAAATGGAAGGAAAACTTCCAAACTCATTCTATGAGGCCAGCATTACCTTGATCCCAAAACCAAAGACCCCACCAAAAAGGAGAATTACACACCAATATCCCTGATGAACATGGATGCAAAAATTTTCAGTAAGATTCTAGCCAATAGGATCCAATTGTACATTAAAAGGATTATTCACCATAACCAAGTGGGATTTATTCCTGGGCTGCAAGGGTGGTTCAACATCTGCAAACCAATCAATGTGATACACTACATCAATAAAAGAAAGGACAAGAACCGTATGATCCTCTCAATTGATGCGGAATAAGCATTTGACAAAATACAGCATCCTTTCTTGATTAAAACTCTCCACAGTGTAAGGATAGAGGGAACATACCCTAATATCATAAAAGCCATCTACAAAAAACCCACAATGAATATCATTCTCAATAGGGAAAAACTGAGAACCTTTCCCTTATGGTCAAGAACACAACAGGGATGCCCACTCTCACCACTGTTGTTCAACATAGTACTAGAAGTCCTAGCCTCAGCAAACAACAAAAAGAAATAAAAGGCATTCAAATTGGCAAAGAAGAAGTCAAACTCTCACTTTTTGCAGATGCCATGATACTCAATGTTGAAAACCCAAAGGACTCCACCCAAAAATTGTTAGAGCTCATACAGGAATTCAGTAACATGGCAGGATACAAAATCAATGCACAGAAATCAGTTGCATTTCTATACACTGCCAATAAGACAGAAGAAAGTGAAATTAAGGAATTGATCCCATTTACAATTGCACCAAAAACCATAAGATACCTAGGATTAAATCTAACCAAAGAGGTAAGGGATCTGTACTCTGAAAGCTATAGAACACTTATGAAAGAAATTGAGGAAGACACAAAGAAATAGAAAAAAATTCCATGCTCATGGATTGGAAGAATAAATATTGTTAAAATGTCTATGCCACCCAGAGCAATCTACACATTCAATGCAATCCCTATCAAAATACCAACAACAGGGGCACCTGGGTGGCTCTGTCAGTTAAGTGTCTGCTTTCTGCTCAGGTCATGATCTCCAGCTCCTGGGATCAAGCCCCGTATTGGGCTCCCTGTTCAGCAAGGAGTCTGCTTCTCTTTCTCTCTTTCCTTCTGCCTTTCCCCACTGCTCATTCTCTCTCTGTTTCTCTCAAATAAATAAATAAAATTTAAAAAATACCATCAAAATTTTTCACAGAGCTGGAACAAATAATCATAAAGGAACCAGAAAGATACTGTATAACCAAAGTAATGTTGAAAAAGAAGGGCAAAGTGGGAATCATCACAATTCCAGACTTCAAGCTGTATTACAAAGCTGTATTACAAAGCTGTAATCATCAAGACAGTATGGTACTGCACAAAACAGACACATAGATTAATGGAACAGAACAGAGAACCCAGAAATGGACGACTATGAAATCAACTGATCTTTGACAAAGAAGGAAAGAATTTACAATGGAAAAAAGACAGTCTCTTCCACAAATGATATTAGGAAAGCTGGATAGCAAACATGCCAGGGAACAAAGCTAGACCATTTTCTGACACTGTACACAAAAATAAACTCAACATGGATGAAAGACCTACATATGCGACAGAAATCCATCAAAATCCTAGAGGAGAACACAGGCAACAACCTTTTTGACCTTGGCCACAGCAACTTCTTGTTATACACATCTCCAGAGGCAAGGGAAATAAAAGCAAAAATGAACTTTTGGGACTTCATCAAGATAAAAAGTTTCTGTACAGCAAAGGAAACAGTCAACAAAACTAAAAGGCAATCTACGGAATGGGAGAAGATATTTGCAAATGACATATCAGACAAAGGGCTTGTATCCAAGATCTATAAAGTAGTTATCAAACTCAACACCCAAAAAACAAATGATCAAGTCAAAAAATGGGCAGAAGACATGAACAGACATTTCTCCAAAGACATACAAATGGCCAACAGACACATGAAAAAATGCTCAACATCACTCCACATCAGGGAATTACAAATCAAATCCGCAAGGAGATGCCACCTCATGCCAGTCAGAATGGCTAAAATTAACAAGTAAGGAAACAACAATTCTTGGTGAAGATGTGGAGAAAAGGGAACCCTCTCACAGTGTTGGTGAAAATGCAAGCTGGTACAGCCACTCTGGAAAACAGTATGGAGGTTCCTCAAGAAGCTGAAAATAGAGCTACCCTACGATCCAACAATTGCACTACTAGGTATTTACCCCAAAGACACAAATGAAGTGATCCAAAGGGACACCTGCACCCCAATGTTTATAGCAACAATGTCCACAATAGCCAAACTATGGAAAGAGCCAAGATGTCCATCGATGGATGAATGGATAAAGAAAATGTGGTGTATATATATACACAGTGGAAGATTACTCAGCCATCAGAAAGGATGAATACTTACCATTTGATTTGACAATGAAGTGGAGAGTAGTATGCTGAGTGAAATAAGTCAATCAAAGAAAGACAATTATCATATGGTTTCACTCATATGAAGAATATAAGAAACAGTGCAGAGGATCATAGGGGAAGGGAGGGAAAAGCAGAATGGCAAGAAATCAGAGAGGGAGACAAACCATGAGAGACTCTTAACTATAGGAAATAAACTGAGGGTTGTTGGAGGGGAGGTTGGTGGGGGGATGGGATAACTGGGTGATGGGCATTATGGAGGGCCCGTGATGTGATGAGCACTGGGTGTTATAGGCAACTGATGAATTACTGAACTCTACATCTGAAACTAATGATATACTATATGTTGGCTAATTGAATTTAAATAAAAAATAAAAACAATAAAAACTGTAACAAAGGACAAAGAAGGGCATTACATAATGGTAAAGGGATCAATCCAACAATAAAATATATGAATTGGAAATATCTATTCATTTAACATTGGAGCACCTAAATACATAAAGTAAATGTTACTGGAACTAAAGGAAGAAATTGATGGTAATACAGTGATTATAAGAAACATTAACACCCGCTTACATCAATGTATAGATCATCCAAAGCCAATATGGAAACACTGGCCATGAATGACACATTAGTCTAGATGGATTTAATAAACATATACAGAACATCTGTCCAAAAGTGACAGAAGACATATTTTCTCAGGTGTACCTGAAACAGTCTTAAGGATAGATCATATGTACAGCCACAAAATGAGTCCCAATATATTCACAATTGAAATTATATCAGCTATCTTTAATGACCACAGTGGTATGAAACTAGAAATGAATAACAAGCAGAAAAATGAAAAAAAAACATAAAAATGTGGAAATAAAACAACATGCTACTGAACAACCAATGGTACTTCAAAGAAAATAAAAGAGATATCAAAAATACCTTCACACAAATGAAAATAGAAATATGACATCAAAATCTATGGGATGCAGTGATGCTAAGAGGGAAGTTCATAGAAATAGAGGCCTACCTCGAGAAGCAAGATAAAGCTCAAATAAACAAACTTTACACATAAAGGAACTCATGAGAGAACAAATGAAGCACAAAGGTAGTAGAAGGAAGAAAATAATAAAGATCAGGGTGGAAATAAATAGACAATAAAAAAGATCAGTAAAACTAAGAGCTGGTTCTTTGAAAAGGTAAACAATGTGTTGTAATGAGCACAGGGTATCATATGCAAATAATGAATCATGGAACACTACATCAGAAACTAATGATGTACTGTATGGTAACTCAACTGTTATCCCTCCATGACAGCTCCTTACCCTGGCCTCCCACCCTGGCAGGCATACTGTTCCTTTATGACAGTGTGCTCCTGTGGCATACACAGAGTCCCCCACTGGGTCCCTTCACAGCATGGATACCACAGTTGTTTAGTTTCACTTTACAGAGCCTGTCTTCCTGGGGTTGAAAAGTTCCACTCTGTCTAGCCCAGGAGCTCTCTTTGGTGCTGGTAAGCCCTGTTAGACAATTAAAATTATTTGTCCAAGTTAATTATGTAGATAGGGGCTAAGCTTGGGGAAAAACTTAGGGCCCCCAAATTAGTCATTATTTATGCTTTTATTAAATACCTACTATTTGTCAGGTACTGTGTTGGGCATTAGGGATACAAATATGAAATGGACTGGATATGTTTTGAGATGCAAAGAATCAAATAAATTGTTTCTCAAGTTTTTAAAACCACAGCTCACAATTAGAAATATATTTTTGTATTGCAACTCTTTTTATACACGCACGCGCGCACACACACACACACCTGAAACACAAATTTCATATAATATTCACCATACCTGCAATTTGATATTTTCTATTTGCCTTTATTCTATCTTATTTCCTTAACAATTTGCAAGTCTTGACACACCAAATTAATTTCAAGACCTACCAATGCATGGGAGAGTGGTAACTGCAGTTTGACAAACATGAGTCTATTTAATAATCTGTGATGTATACCTTATACGGTGCATATATTTATACTTTCAGGTACATAGTTTATGGGAAGGTGGGAGTGGAGAGCCTGAAAAGAGTCTCCATCTAAGTCAGTGTTTCTCAAACTTCAATGTGGATAGGAATCATCTGGTGATCTTGTTAAAATGATTCTAACTCAGTAGGTCTGAGGTAGGGCCTGAGATCCTGCGTTTCTAATTAACTCTCAAGTGATAGTGATGAGCTGGTCCATGCACCACATGTTCACTAATAAGGATCTAAAAATCAAATATGATAGTGTCAGCTGAACTGCTAAAGTGGGGCCTGACAAGGAGAGAACTCCTCCTAGGAAAGAGAGTTTGCAGATATTAACCTGTTAACCTATTAGCACAGGTTTAAAAAAAAGATTTTATTTATTTATTTGAGAGAGAAAGACCTTAAGTGGGGGAGGGGGGCAGAGGGACAGACTCCCCACTGAGACCCAAACCCAACGTGGGGCTCTATTCCAGGACCCTGAGATCATGACCTGAGCCGAAGTCAGACACTTAAACAACTGAGCCACCCAGGAACGCCAGCACAGCTTTTATCACACAGATTTTTTTTCCTGGTCTAGCCTGCAATAGCTGAATTTGATGGAGATATTCATGTATGCAAAAACACACAAACCAAAAAAAAAATGCACATAAATTATCATTTTGAAGTAGCACTAGTGGGATACTTACAGGTAACTGAATAACTATAACTCAAGTGGGGAAAGAGCTTTATTCACACTTCTATAAGGGTCAAGGGTGGGTGGGCATTGGCTTTAGAGAAATTGATAGGGCTTTGGCACCTTAAGGCCTCCAGATCATTATTATCAGTAATAGGTACAGAACCCAGGGGAAAGGGCACAGTGCCCAGCAGACATGGAAGTATCCAGGAGATAATGGCATTCATCTTCTAGCTGCCTAGACTTATTACTGGGCACAGGTGAGAGATCCTTCAGTCCTTCTCCAAGTGTCTGATTCCATCCACATACCTGCTGACGCCTGGGAATGGTGTGGCAGCCATCTCCCCCCGACACACACACAAGTATCTGGGAGAGGCTGGGTTGAAACACAGCTCATTTGATCCACTTGGCAGGTCCATGAAGCAAGTAATATCCCCATTTCACAGATGACAACATTGACCCTTACAGCAGTGGGTCTGTTATAACTGTCAGTTATGAGTCCTAGAAAATGTGAGTTTTATCTATTATTGTACATTCAGACAACAGGAAGTTTAAGTGTCTTTCCTGCCCTCTTAAACTCACAGAACAGTTCAATCACTTACCATTTTTTCTTTTCTGATTTTAGTTATTTTTTATTATGACAAACACAATTCATATATTTAGGAAAAAGACATGAGTGACCAAATAAAGAATTACACACGGTGGGAGCCATAGGACGGTACAGGACTCAGAAGGAGCAGCAGTGCTCACTGACATGGTTACAACTAGGGGAAGACATGGGGCTGGGCATGCCTGCAGAGGAATACTATGGAAGTACCTAACCATGAGGGGATTGAACTCAGTTTTTAGTATGGGTGAGACCTACTTTGACTACCATGTGGGAAAAGCCATTGCCTACTTTTTAGTGTAACACACTTTCAAAGTTTTCTCTGTGCACAAATGCGTTATGCAAACATATTTTTACAAAAATGGGCTGATACTGCATATGCGGTTCTGAAAATGGTTTTATCTTTATTGTTATTTTGCAATGTACCATGAACATCTTTTCCATGCACATGGATGAAAATTCCCTTCTGAAAGGCAGAGAGTATTATAGTTGGATCAAAGGGCTGCTGGTAACAAGAGTGACACCTAAAACAAAATATCAGCTTAAGGTTAAAGCACATAGCCTGGCAAATGCCTGCCAGGGAAAGCAGCGTCAGCAATATTCTCATCAGAGAAAACAAAATTGAAGGCCAAAGGCATTAAAGATATGGGATATCATGTAAGCCTCTTTGGCCCCTACCTCCGCCCCTCACTCCCCTGACACCCCGCTGCCCCCTTGGGGCAAACGGATCCGGTACATCTCTTTGCATCCAATGAAAACCACCCATTTTCTGTTTTTTCCTTAGCTCTTCCTGAGCCCTTGACATATCTCCACATTCTCTCATCATCTCCTCACTGCCCAAGTGCCTTTCCTGTAAGTTCTCCTGATAGTCCTTGGGGGAATCATCTGTCCCCCTGTCCGTTTTTCTTTTTGCTTTCCTGGGAACATAATCTTCAGCCGGGCGCTTTTCGGCAGCCCGTGGCTCACCCTCGGGCTTTGCCAGGGATTCTGGCTTGCCCTCACTGTGTGGTTTTCCCTCATTTTCAGACTTGCCCTGCTTTTCTTGCTTTCCCTCCTCTTCCAGTTGTCCCTCATCATCTGGCTGCCCCTTACTCTGGAGCTTTCCCTCATACCCTGGCTTCCCCTCCACTTCCAGCTTGTCTTCCTCATCTGATTTTCCTTCATCTTCAGGCTCTGCTTCATCTTCTGGCATTCCCTCGATTTCCACCTTGCCTTCATTTTCGTTGTAGAGTTTTTCCATGTTGAGATTTTCCCTTCTTTTCCTTGTCCTGGGGGGTAGGGTGGGATGGGGGGGTAAGAGAAGTCAAAGGACGCAAAGGAAACTGAAGACTTGGAGGTGGAATGCAGGTGCTGATAGTACCGGCATCCTTCCCCTTGGCTGGGGAAGCCCTCCAAGTGTGTCTTTGCCTACCCTTTACCTCACAATTCATCCCACACGTGAGAGCCAACCATTTCCCTGGCAGGCCCTACCACTTTCTGTACCATCCCTCAGTGTGGCGGGGTGGGTGCAATATACATGGTGGTGAGATGGGCAGTGGGGACCTCAAATTCTGCCCACACTGTGCCCTCCGCACCCTCCCCCCACCGTTTCTGTCCAGGGGTCTCCCCCTTTCACTCACCTGCAGGGATTCTGGACAGATTCTTCCTCCTTTTCTAGCCTTGCAGAGTGCTGGGGACAGACACACAGACCTGCAGACAGACAGGAGACAGGGGCAGGGCCTGTGTGCTCAGCCAACTGAGGTTTCTTTCCTGAATCTGGGCCCTCCTCATGCAACATTTCCCTCGCCTACCTCCCCCGCATCCCAGCCGCCATTAATTTTCAGGCCTCAGGCTCTAAACCAGGATGCTTTCCAAACTGTTTGGGTCTCTGTGTCCCCCTCCCTTGCAGGCAAGCCGCCCACCCTCACCCCCTTTCCAAGGAGGTCAGTATTTCCTTTCAGATGCGGAGCGTGAGGGGGGTTATTTCTAGAATATGTCTACATTTCACTGTCGCACTGCGGGGGCGCCTCCCCCCATTTCAGGTCCAAAAATGAATGGAGGGCGTAGAGGATGGGCGTCGAGGAGGCGGCGGGGTGCTCCCTCCCCACCTGCCCACGTCCGAGCGGCATCACCCTCCTCACCAGCCATCCCACCCGGTGCTGCTCCCGGATCCTACTCCCAGCCACCTCCACCCCTACCCGGGGCCGCCAGCAGCTCCCACCTTCACACTGACCTGC
>NW_023255353.1:227298-236931 GCF_002007445.2 Ailuropoda melanoleuca
CCCCAACCTACTTTCAGCAACTTCCTTTCACCTTCTCCGTTCACTTCTCTTCTCACCTGAAACTTGCACTCCAATACTTGACCTGTTCTCATGTAGAATGTCAGGTAGCTAAAAAAGAAAGCATTAAAATATTTTTTTAAATGTATCACAAATGAACAAAATTATTATTATTATTATTATTTAAAAATTTTTATTTATTTATTTGACAGAGAGACAGCCAGCGAGAGAGGGAACACAAGCAGGGGGAGTGGGAGAGGAAGAAGCAGGCTCCAAGAAGCAAGCTCCTAGCGGAGAAGCCTGATGTGGGGCTCGATTCCAGAGCTCAGGTATCACGCCCTGAGCTGAAGGCAGATGCTTTAAGGACTGCGCCACGCAGGCGCCCCTGAACAGATTTATTGTAATCTTTGGTCTACAACACAATCGTATCATTAATCCTTTGTCCCTCTTTCCTTTCCTCTCCTTTATTTTTTTCCCTTCCCTTTCCTCTTTCATACTGTGAAACCACCACCCAACTCAAAAACTAGAAAATTACCAAAACTATAGTTGTTACAGTGTAACATCATATACTTGGTTTTGATGATGTGACTATTATGTGTCTTGGTTTGGATCATGTTTATCCTGATTGGAGTTAACTGAACTTCTTGGATACATAGATTAGTGTGTCCCATTAGGAGTAATTTTTAGCTTTTATTTGTTCAAAAATTCTTTCTTCCTGTGTCTATCTCTTTTCTCCTTCTGGGATTCCTATCATGCATATGTTAAGTATGCTTCCTTGTGTCCCCTGGTTCTTTTAGGCTTTGTTAATTTTTCTTCATTCTTTTTACTTTTTGCTCCTCAGACTGGATAGTCTGAATTGATCTATCTCTGGAGTAACTGATTCTTTCTTCTGCCTGCTTAAATATGCTGTCAGCCCCTTGAGCTTTTCACTTCAATTATTTTCAGCTTTTCACTTCAATTATTTTCAGCTCCAGAATTTATATTTGTTCCTTTTTATAATCTGTCTCTATATTCTATAGTGAGCTTTTCACTTCAATTATTTTCAGCTCCAGAATGAGCTTTTCACTTCAATTATTTTCAGCTCCAGAATTTATATTTGTTCCTTTTTATAATCTGTCTCTATATTCTATCTCTCTGCTGTTAGTTTATATTTGCTGAGGCATTTTCCCTCATTTCCTTAGTCCTTTGTCTATGGTTTCCTTTAGCTCTTTGAACATATTCAAGGAAGTTGATCTAAAATTTTTTCCTAGTTTGTCCAATACATGAACTTTCTTATATTCAGTTTAATAATTTTTTTCTTTCCACTATTTCCTAGAAATAGACCATACTTTCTTGTTTCTTCATATGCCTCACAAGTTGTGTTGGAATCTGGAAGTTTTGTATATTAGAAAATGTCAACTCTGTAAATTAGATCCTCCCACTTTCCAGGGTTTGTTGTTGTTCTTTGTTGTTGGTTTCTTTGTTTAGTGACTTTTTAAAATATTTTTTTAAATTCTGTATTCTTTGTCACGTGTGGCCACTGAAATCTGTGCCAGATTAGCTCAATAATCAACTGGTAGTTGGACAGAGTTACTTTAAATGTCTAGAGCCAACAGAAAAAAAAATACTTTCCCAGTCTTTGCAGATGAGCTCTGAGTCGAGGTATTTTTAATGCTTTACTTTGTGCTTGTGCAGACCTTAAGGCCAGCCCATGGTGAATATTTAGGGTCTTTTCTGGCCTTTTTCTGAGCATGTATCCAATCTTGGGTATGGACATATACTAGTTGATTCCTTAGTATATGTGAGTTTTTAAAAGTGCTTGTTCCTCCATGTATGTCTTTTCCCCAACTTCCCATACTTATACTTCTCAATCTGTCTATTGTTTATCCCAAATGTTGTTCCTCACCCTAGGCTGCTGTGGTCAATACCTATAACTTTAAATGTTTTAGGCAAAAGTCACCCAGGTAGCTGCCCCAGTGCCAGTCCAAGGAATGCTCTGTCTCATGTGATAGAGGGAAGTTTTTGTGCTGGTCTTTGAGGGAACAGCCAGGGAAACTAGGACCCACAACCACAATTCTATGAGAATAGGATCTGAATTCTTCTCTCTGGCACTAGCCATCTAAATCAGGATATTAAGTTGTCATGCACAGACTGCTGACAACCTGGGGCATGGTGGATGGCAGGCAGACCACAAAGCAGCAGCCTCTTTTTTCACCATATTTCCCCCTGGTTGTTGCAATTTTTATTTTACTAGATTCCAGAGTTCTACAAAAGTTGATTCTGATACTTTTTGCCAGCTTATTAGCTGCTTTTGGGAGAGGGGTCAAGTCCCAGAATTCCATTGCTATTTTCAGTAAGGTTACTTTTCTTTCTATTTCTATTTGTCAGTGTTGGTAGTTTGTGTCTTTATTGGAATTTGTCCTTTTCATCTGCCTTGTCTTATTGTTATATGGCTGTTCATGGTATCACTGTATAATCCTTTGTAAACCTTTAGAGTTAAGTCATGTCCTCTCTTTCGTTCCTGATTTTAATAATTTGAATCCTTATCCTTTTTTTCTTGGTAGGTCTAGCTATAGCATTGCCAGTTTTTTTTTCTTATCTTTTCAAAGAACCAGCTTTTGGTTTTAGTGATGTTCTCTATTGTTTTACTATTCTCTATGACATTTATTACCACTCTAATTTTTACTATTTCCTTCCTTTTTATTTCTTTGGTTTTAAGCCGGTTTTTTTTTTCTAGTGATTTAAGGTGAGAATTTAAAGTATTGATTTGAGATTTTCATCTTTTTAATATAAGGATTTACAACTATAAAATTCCCTCTAAGCACTGCTTAACTATATCCCATAAGTTGCGGTATGTTGTGTTTTCATTTTTATTCATCTCAAAATAGTTTCTAATTTCTCTCATGACTTTTTCTGATTAAATGTAAATATATTGTTTAATTTCCACATGTTTGTAGATTTTTTCAGATTTCCTTCTGTTTTTGATTACTAACTTAATTCCATTATTCTCAGAGAATATTATTTTTATGATTTTAATCCTTATAATTTATATGGTATTTTATTATGGCCTACTGTATGGTCTATCCAAGAGAAAGATACATGGGCGCTTGACAATAATGTGTATTTTGGGGGCGCCTGGGTGGCTCAGTCGTTAAGCGTCTGCCTTCGGCTCAGTGCCTGATCCCAGGGTTCTGGGATCGAGCCCCGCATCAGGCTCCCTGCTCTGCTGGGAGCCTGCTTCTTTCTCTCCCACTCCCCCTGCTTGTGTTCCCTCTCTCTCACTGGCTGTCTCTCTCAGTCAAATAAGTAAATAAAATCTTTTAAAAAAAAGAATGTGTATTTTGATGTTGCTTGGAGTATTTTATAGATGTCTGTTATTCTAGTTGGTTTGGTTTTATTCAACTGTCTTCTTTTTTTTAAAGATTTTATTTATTTACTTTTGAGAGAGAGAGAGTCAACACGAGTGGGGGGTTGGGAAGGAGGGGCAGAGAGAGAACCAGACTCCCCTCTGAGCAGGGAGCCCGATACAGTACTGGATCCCAGGACCCTGGGATAATGACCTGAGCCGAAGGCAGATGCTTAACAGACTGAGCCACCCAAGCACCCAACTGTCTTATTTTCTTATTGATATTCTTCCTACTTGTTCCATCAAGTTTTTAAAGTGTCATTTTGAAGTCTCCAGTTACTATCATCAAATTTTTTTCTTTTTTTTTTTTCTGGCAGTTTGTGCTTCATGTATTTTGACATTTATATATGTTTACATATGTTTTAATATATTCCTGATGGGCCGGCCTTGTCATTATAAAATACCTTTCTTGTTCACCAATAACATTTTTTGTCCTAAAGTCTATTTTGCCTGATATTAAAATAGCCACTACTTTTTTCATTACCCTTTGCATGGTATATATTTTTCCATCTTTTCACTTTCATTCTATTTCTTTGAATCTAAAGTGTTTCTCTTGTAGATAATATGCAGTTAGATTATGCTTTTTTGCCCCATTCTGCCAATTGATGCCCTCTGAATGGAGTGTTTAATCAATTTGTATTTAATGTAATCATGGGTAAGGTAGAATTTACATCTGCCATTTTACTATTTGCTTTCTATATGTCTACTGTCTTTTTTGCTCCTTTATTTCTCCACTATTGCATTCTTTTTAAAAGACATTCTTAGTATGCCATTTTAATTCTGTTGTTGTTTTTTGGAAGATTTAAAAATTATTTTCTTAGTGGTTGCCCTAGAGATTAAAATTAACATCTTAAAACAATCTACTTTTGTCAATTCTCACTTAATTTCAATACCATTAAAAAGTTTGTTCTAATATATCTCCATTCCCTCCTTCCTCCTTTGTGCTATTATTGTCATAGAAACTACACGTTTAGCCATTGTATACCCATAAACACTGTTTTATAGTTATCGTTTTTATGTAGTTTTCCTTTAAATCAAATAGGAAGGAGTCACAAGCATACATTTATACTGTCTGTATTTTTTATTGCTGCTGTAACAAAGTACCACAAACTCCATGGCTTAAACATCAGAAACTTATTGTCTTACAATGCTGGAGGTCATAAATTTGAAATAATTTTATGGGGCTTAACCAAGGTATTAACAGGGCAATACTGCCTCTGGAATCTTTAGGGGAACATCCATTTCCTTGCCTTTTCCAGCTTCTACAGCTGCATTTCTTGATTTATGTCCACTTCCTCTATCTCCAAAGCCAGCAGCATAGCATATTCAAATGTCTCTGCTTCCATCATCGCATTCCTTTCTTCCTTTTCAATGTCAAATTTCCTTCTGTCTTTCACTGGTAAGAACACTTGTGATTGCACTTGGGCCCCACCCAGAAGATCCAGTATAATCTCTCCATCTTGAGATCCTTAACTTAATCATACCAGCAAAGTCTGTTTTTGCCATATAAGGTAATATTTATAGGTTACAAGGTTTGGATATGAGTATCTTTTGGGAGGCTATTATTTAGCCAACCACTTTGTCTTTTATATTTACCTATTTTAGTTACCTTGCCAGTGGTCTTTATTTCTTAATGTGAATTCAAGTTACCATCTAATGTCCTTTGATTTGAGCCTTAAGGACTCTGTTTAATATTCCTTATAGAACAGTGACACTGTCTAAAAATTCTCTCAGTATTTGTTATCTGAGAATGTCTTAATACTTAATTTTTAAAGGAGAATTTGTTGGTTAAGAAGTCTTGGTTAATATTCATTTTCTTCTGCATTCTGAAGATGAATTTCCACTGTCTTCTGATCTCCATGATTTCTGATTAGAACACCACTGTGGGTTAGTGTTTTTCATCAAATTTGAGAAGTTTGGGCTATTGTGTTTTCTTTTTTTTATACACAATTTTTATTTTCTTATATTAGTCACCATACAGTACATCCCCAGTTTTTGACGCAATTTTCCATGATTCATTATTTGCGTATAACACCCAGTGCACCATGCAATATGTGCCCTCCTTAATACCCATCACCAGCCTATCCCAATTCCCCACCCCCTCCCCGCTGAAGCCCTCAGTTTGTTTCCCAGAGTCCACAGTCTCTCATGGTTCATTCCCCCTTCTGTTTACCCCCCTTCATCTGAAGCCCTCAGTTTGTTTCCCAGAGTCCACAGTCTCTCATGGTTCATTCCCCCTTCTGTTTACCCCCCTTCATTCTTCCCTTCCTTCTCCTACTGATCTTCCTATTTCTTATATTCCATAAATGAGTGAAACCATATGAGAATTGTCTTTCTCTGCTTGACTTATTTCACTTAGCATTATCTCCTCCAGTCCCGTCCATGTTGCTGCAAATGTGTAATCATTTCATTAGCCATCAGGGAAATTCAAATCAAAACCACGTTGAGATACCACCTTACGCCAGTTAGAATGGCAAAAATTGACAAGGCAGGAAACAACAAATGTTGGAGAGGATGTGGAGAAAGGGGATCCCTCTTACATTGTCGGTGGGAATGAGCAATTGCACTACTGAGTATTTACCCCAAAGATACAGACGTAGTGAAGAGAAAGGCCATATGCACCCCAATGTTCATAGCAGCATTGTCCCCAATAGCTAAATCGTGGAAGGAGCTTAGATGCCTTTCAACAGATGACTGGATTAAGAAGATGTGGTCCATACGTACAATGGAATATTACTCAGCCATCAGAAAGAACGATTACACAACATTTGGGGTATTGTATTTTCAAATGTATTTCCTTGTGGCTTTCTTTTTCTCATCTCTTTCTGTGATTCTTATTATGTCTATGTTGGTATACTTGATAGTGTCCCAAGGTTCTGTGTCTCTATATACTCTCATTAATTTTTGTTTCATTTTTCAGACTTGAAATCTTTATTTACCTATTTTTAAGTTGAATGATTCCTTCTTCAGCCAGCTCAAGGGAATTTCTCATTCCTATTATTTTCTCTGCAATGGGGAAAAGACTATTTTTTCAATAAATAGTGCTGGGAAAACTGGACATCCACATGCAAAAGAATGAAGTTAGGCACTTACCTTACACCACTTATAAAAAGTTAACTCAAATGGATCAAAGTTTTCAACATAAGAACTGAAACTGAAAATCCTAGAATAAAAAGGTGGGAAAAACTTCTTGTCATTGGGTATGGTGATGATTTCTTGAATATGATACTCAAAGCATAAGCAACAAAAGAAAAATAAGATAAATTGGAGCTATGGACTGAGTGTTTGTGTCCTAACAAAATTCACATATTGAAGCATGCTAGAAAAAGCCAATGTTGTCCTGAAAGGATTGTTAAACTCAATTGTGGTGAGGGTTCAGAAAGGAAAGAAGAGTGCTAGAAATAAAGTTTTCATCTTCTTAGAGAATAATACATAAAAAATCATATATAGAATGTTGGTAGTAATATGGATGGTAGAGGCCATTTTGTGAGGTCTCAGAATGAGGAACATATTATTGGACAATGGAGAAAAGGCAACCGTTGTTATTAGGTGGCAAATAACTTGGCTGGATTGTGTTCATATATGAGTGTTTTGTAGAAGGTAGAACTTGCAAGCAACAAAAATTGATTTTTAGCTGAGGATATTTTTGGGAAAAGTGTTTGAGGAGTATCTTGGTTCCTCCTGACTGCGTATCATACAATGTGAAAAGAGAGAAGTGATTGAAGAAGGAATTATTAAGCCAAAAGGAACCAGAACTTAAGGATTTGGAAAATCCTTGGCCCACCTAAATTGCAAAAAAAAAAAAAAAATAGAAAACAGGTTCTAAGCCTATGGTGGAACAATCATTTGATAAGGAGATTAGTATGGGTGTGAACCACAGTTCTAATCAGCCATCCCAGCAGAAACACTGCCAATTTGAACTGAAGAGTATAAAGATGGGGTGGAATGAAGGAAGCTTTTCAGTTTCCTAGATTCTTCAGGACAGGATAATAAACCTATTCTGCTATGAACTTGCACTATTCAGGAATACGAAAGAATGGCTATGAAGATGAGTCAGAGATTATCAAAGCCACCATCTTCAGTGTCAATAAGTTAGATAGTCTCTAACCAAAGCCATGGGTGGTCCAGAACCAAGGAGCATAGCTCCCACCTGGCAGACCACTGGGGATTTGTTCTCCACCTATCAGAGCTTATATGTGGGTGGGCCCCATGAAGAGAGCTGATCTGTGGGAAAGGCTACCACAGAGCTACAGCATGGGCAGCAACCCTAGGAGCTACAGGAGTGATACTGCCACTTCAGAGGGCCTGAAGGGCAGAACATTGAATCAAGGAAGATTATTCTCATGCCTTAAGATCTAATGGGATTTGTCTTTCTAGGTTTTGGACTTGCTTGGGACCCATCACCCCTTTCTTCTTTCCTGTTTCTTCCTTTGGAATGGAAATGTCTATCCTATGCCTGCCCCACCATTGTATTTTAGAAGCGCATAACTTATTTGGTTCATAGGTTCATAGTTGGAAAGTAATTTTGCTTCAGGTTGAATTACACTTAGATTCTCACCCATATCTCATTTAGATAATATTTAGAAGAGATTTTGGACTTCTGACTTTAGACTTTATGCTGGAATGAGTTAAAGCGTTTAAGGCTGTTGGGATGGAATGAATGTGTTTTGCATGTGAAAAGGACGTGAATATTGGGGGGCCAAGGTTGGACTACTATAGATTGAATGTTTGTGTCTTCCCAAAATTTATATGTTGAAACCCTAATCCCCAGTGTGATGGTACTTAGGGATGGGATCTTTGGGATATAATTAGATTTAAATGAGGTCATAAGGGTGAAGCATCTAGATAGAATCATTGTCCTTACAAAAAGACGACGAGACCAGAGTTCTCTCTCTTTCCAACATGAAAGGATCAGCAAGAAGGTGGCCATCTGCAAACTGGGAAGAGGACTTTCACTGGACACTGAATTTTCCAGAACCTTGATCCTGGACATCTCAGCCTCCAGAACTGCAAGAATAAAATGTTTGTTGCTTAATACACCCAGTCTATGGCATTTTGTTACAGTAGCCCAAACTAATACAATTGGAATTGTTCAAAATATGTTTTGTGCATCAAAGAACACTATCAAGAGAGCTAAAAGGCTACCTACAGGATTGGGGGAAATATTTGTAAATCATATGTCTATTAAAGAAGACTATATAAAGGTCTCCTACAACTCAAAAACAATGGGCCAAGAACTTGAGTAGACACTTCTTCATAAAAGATATGCAAATGACCAAAGCATATAAAAAGATGCTCAACATCACAATGACAGAAATGCTAATCCAAACAACTGTGAGATATGCTTCACACCCATTAGGATGGCTATTATAAAAAAAAAACTCAGAAAACCATGTGTTAGAGAGGATGTGGGGAAAATGGAAACAGTTGTACACTGCTGATGGGAATGTAAAGTGGTACAGCAGCGCCAACATGCTGTTAACTCAAAAAAAAAAAAACCCGAAACATATCATTATCATATGTTCCCGGGAATCCACTTCTGGGTATATACCCAAAATAATTGAGAGCAGAGGCTTAAATAGATACTTGTACTCCCATGCTCATAGCAACATTGTTCACAATAGCCATAAGGGAGAAGCAGCCCAAGTGTCTATTGAGAAATAAATGGACAAATAATACGTGGTATATACATTAAAAAATATGATTCAGCCTTAAGAAAGAATAAAATTCTGCTACACGCTATAGTATAGGTGAACCTTGAAAATATTATGCTAAGTTAAATAAGCCAGACACAAAAAGACAAATACTGTATTATTTCACTTATATAAGGGTCCTACAAGAGTCAAATTTATACAGACATAAAGTAGAATAGTGGTTACCAGGGGCAGTGGGAGATGGAGAATGGGAAGTTATTGTTTAATGGGTATAGAGCTTCAGGTTGAAATGATGAAAAATTGCTGGAAATGGATAGCAGTGATTATGCTACAACAATGTGAATGTACTTAATGCTATTAAATTGTATGCTTAACAATTATTAAAATGTAGATATTGCATTATGTGTATTTTTCCACAATAAAAATTTTTAAAAAACATGGACCATTTTAAAGTGAACAATTCAGTGGTATTTAGTGCATTAACAATGTTGTGTAGCCACCACTTCTACTTGGTTCCAAAACATTTCTATCATTCCAAAGTAAAACTACTTACTCATTAAGTAGTTTCCCTCCTTTATGCTATCTACCTAATTTCTG
>NW_023255353.1:237031-246679 GCF_002007445.2 Ailuropoda melanoleuca
AATGGAATATTACTCAGCTATCAAAAAGAATGAATTCTCAACATTTGCTGCAACATGGACGGCACTGGAGGAAATAATGCTAAGTGAAAGAAGTCAAGCAGAGAAAGAATTATCATATGGTTTCTCTCATCTATGGAACATAAGAACTAGGAAGATCGGTAGGAGAAGAAAGGGATAAAGAAAGGGGGGGTAATCAGAAGGGAGAATGAAGCATGAGAGACTATGGACTCTGAGAAACAAACTGAGGGCTTCAGAGGGGAGGGGGATGGGGGAATGGGATAGGCTGGTGATGGGTAGTAAGGAGGGCACGTATTGCATGGTGCACTGGGTGTTATATACAACTAATGAATCATGAAACTTTACATAAAAAATCAGGGATGTACTGTATGTTGACTAACGTAATATAATAAAAAAACATTTAGAAAATAAACAAAAAAATTTAGGGTATAATTCCTTCACTTTGATATGTATTTCACAAGATCTAAATTCTAGATAAGTGAAATGAGTTTCTTAGGATCACACAGTCAATCAGGGGCAGTGCAGAGGAAATAAACCAGAGGCACTTAGGTCACAAATTATACTCTGTTGTTCTAAACTCTACACGTACTTCAGAATGACTGTGAGTTTTTACAATGTAATGATCCCTTGGTGTCATTTCCAATGAGTCTGATTCAGCTGGTTGGGAGTGGATCCTGAGCTCTACTTCAAATTCTCAGGTAATTCAAACCTGCTGCCAAGGTTGAGAACCTATGCATTAAAGATAACAACATAAAAATAAGACAGTTGTTTCTTTAAAAAGGGCACAGTCTAGTGGAAAAATAAAAATAAAGCCTGATAGATAGATATATATATATATATGTTAATTAAGGCACTTAAAAAGTAATTTCATATATGCGTGAGGAGGGGAGTGCCCAAACTTGAACTAAACCTGGGGGTCTCCACTTTATCTAAGTCCAGAGATGTCTGATGAACTTGTAGGATTTAGTGGGCATGTAGTAAAACCAAGTTGCCTCAATTTTTTTTAAAGATTTTATTTATTTATTCGACAGAGACAGAGACAGCCAGCGAGAGAGGGAACACAAGCAGGGGGAGTGGGAGAGGAAGAAGCAGTCTCATAGCGGCGGAGCCTGATGTGGGGCTCGATCCCATAACGCTGGGATCACGCCCTGAGCCGAAGGCAGACGCTCAACCGCTGTGCCACCCAGGCACCCCTGCCTCAATTTTTAGCCAGTGATTATGATGCAGTTGGTCTGTATAGCACATGCTGATAAACACTGACACATGACAGACAGCTACAGTCTGTAGGGAAAAAAAACTTACTTGCGCATAAGTGATCAGAGGCAAACCCGAGCCCAGCTTGCAGGACACTTGACTCAGCTATACTTGTTGTACCCTGCAACTTACCAGTCTCTATGCTAGGAACCGAGGGTACCAGGACAAATTGGGCAATATTATTTACTATGAGAAAGGCACAGTCTATTTGGGGACCAGTGATGACTGTGTGATGGAAAATACTCTAAAACAAGGGTCTACCTACTAGGTCTCTAGTCTCAGCCAGTTTCCCATTGTCCTGTGATTATAGGTTTATAGGGCATAGCAAAAATCAAAGCAAAGAGGGAAACTCCTTTGATCCATGTAGGTTAGCCTGAGTAGAGACTAGTGGGGATTCTAGGGTTAGGATGCTATGGACGTAAAGCCACCCCCACACCTGTGCATGTGCTGAGTGAAACCTGTAGCACTGTCTGCACAGAAAATGGAGTCAAGGAAACAGGCCATATTTATCAGAGAATGGAAAGGATAGTCCAATTTTGAACACAACATCAGTGTCACTCAGATTTATCTAGGGGAAGGGGGTAAGAAAGAAAGTCTGAGAAAAACCATAAAGGGCTATTTGGATCCCTAAACAGTACTAGGGAAGTACCCACCTGGACTAAGTATAACTACAAAGCAGGAAAGGGCATTCTCCAAATTTCTGAAAGGGCAAAATGGGAATTCAGACCACTGAAGGTTCAAGAGAAATCAGTAGGTCTTTGTCACCTTTAGGACTACAGCACATTAGCAGTGGTGGGGACCAGTGGAGAAAGCAAAACCTAACAGAAGGGGAAGGAGTGCTTAGCATTCATGGCATTACCTGGGGAAGGGAGACACAGAAGCACAGGTCTAGAAAGGTGTCACCCAGGGGGGCCTGGGTGGCTCAATTAGGCATCTGACTTCGGCTCAGGTCATGATCTCGGGGTCCTGGGATGGAGCCCTGTGAGGGGCCTCCCTGCTCGGCAGGGAGTCTGCTTGTCCCTCTGCCCCTCCACCCACTCGTGTGCACTCTCTCTCATATAAATAAATAAAATCTTTTTTTAAAAAAAGGTGTCACCCACTTGGCATTTAATTAGACTTGATGGTAGACATACTCCTTGGGCCCTTCTCTAAATATGAAGAGCACCTACAGGGTGCATGTGTTATCTTCATTTATAGATTAATAGGCTGACTGTAAAGAAATGTATCTATAATAATGACCAGGTTTGTGCTTCTAAATAAGAGATCTTATTATAAGAGGTAATATAAGATTTATGCGTCTTTAAATTGTGTCTCAAGTATTTATTGATTATCTCCATTCCCTTTATAAGCCAACAGGCAAGTTCTTTGCCTCTTACATTTTTCCTGACACACATAATACACACGTATTCATTTTGGAAAAATGAGAAAAAACAGGTCAAGAGAAATTAAAGAAAGTAAGAAAAAAACATCCTGACACATATATACAATATGCATGCTTTTAAATGAGATAGTGTATCTACAGACTGCTTTTTAAACTGCTTTATTATGTTCACAGTATGTAATAAACATCTTTCCATGCAAGTTGATGAAACTCCCCTGCGGACAGAAAAACTTCCAGAGTAAGTCAAAATGAAATCTCCAATCAGAAAAATGATAGAACACCACAGGTTCACAGTAAAGGGTACATCAAGAAAATGCAGCTTTGGGAAGCAGGGGGTTTATTATTATTAACCTCAGCATTCAAGGCATAAGGCAAAACTCATCATGATGGTCATGGTGAGGGGGATCCCCTATCAGAATGCGCAAACTGTACCTCAGCTGAAGCTCCCTAATTTTCCTCCTTAGCTCTCTCATCTCCTCCATGAACCGTTCCATATCATCTGCATCTCCATCTATCATGTCAAGGTTATTGACAAGCCTATTGGGCATATCCTCTCTAACATCAGGGGCAGGTGGGGCCCAACCCGCTCTAATATTTCCTCTAGGCTCCTGGCCTTCACCACCTCCCAAAGGGTGGGCTGCTTCTTCATTCTGCACCGGAGGCTGCTCGTCTCCTTTGCTTTCCTGGGGTACATTTTCCATGCTGAGGTTTTTTTTCCTGCTTACTCTTCCTAGGAGATAAAAAGCAAGAAGGATGGAATGCGTTGTTAACAACAGGATTCAGAGCTGTCAGAAAAGGTTTTCCCATTTGAGAGACTTCGTGCGCCCTCTAGGGGACGCCCCAGACCCAGCCCTCCTCCAAAGCCCACCATTTTCCGCGTCAATTTTTCCTTAGGTCACTCCTCGCACCTCCCGCACTTAACTCGGGCAGGAAGGGCAGTGAGTCCCTCAGATTCTGTCTTAACCCCTGATAACCATACACCAGAGGGTCCCAGGCAGCCCCCTACCTGCAGGGATCAGAAACGGTCTTCCTCTCTTAGCCCTGCAATCTGGTGCACCAACCGACCTAAAGACCTGTAGAGAGAAACGCGACAGTGGCCAAGACTGATCACTTGATTAAAGGGCCAGTATCAGGGGCACCAGCTCCGTTGTTGATTTAGGTCTCCGTTAATCAAATGTTGCCACCTTCTCTTTCTCCTCCATCCTGTATCACGGCTTCATTTCCTGCCCTTTCATGCGCTACCCCGCCCTCCAGAAATAGGCATTGTAATCAAAGATGATTATTTCCAAACCAGTTTCACCTCTTCTTTAGGCCCCTTAACCCCTGTCTCATCCTTCCCGTCACCTAATTACCATTTCTTGAACATGGACAACCTGCTGTGCGGGGGAGTCAAAAGAGCTTGCTGGATGGTGACGTAGTTTATAAAAATTTTCAATATGGTTGGGTCCCACTAGCCTTTCTGGTACTCACCCTCCTTTCACTGCCCACCATTTTATGCATCAAAATGGACGAAGGGCGAAGAGGTAGCGTGGGCATTACAAACCTGGACCCGCTGAGGTCTCAGCGCTTTGTCTTGCTTACCCCAAGGTCCGCAAGCAGCGCCCACGCTTACACCGACCTGCAGCGATCAGAAAAACTTCTTGCTCCCCGACTATACCTCAGCCAGAAAGCTTCCGTTCGAAGGGACGCTTCCTCTTCCGCAGAAGGGAAGCGTTTCCCGAACCTAATCTCTGTCCCGACCCTCTGCAGCAGCCATCATCTCCGCCCCGCTCCGTCCCCCTCCCCCACCGTTTGCCGCAGCCCACCATTTCCGGCTCCAAAATGGACGGAGGGTGGAGAACAGATTTCAGGACGGGGGCCTAGACCCCCGCCGGAGTCCGCCATCCCCAGGGCCAACGGTTGCGACACCCTCCCGTCGCCCTGCAAGAATCAGGCTGTTTCCTCGCTGTCCCCTTCTCTGGCCCTTCCCTTCCAGACGCCGGATCGCCCAAGAGATCTTCACTCCTAGGACATACTAACTGGTACCCATTCCCAACTCTTGGCTCCTCTCCATCTCCTCCCACCAAGCCCTCCATTTCTTGCACCATAAAAATGGGTATTGGGTAAGGGGTAGAAAGAATCCAGTCCTGAACCCGCTCTGGTCTTAGCCCTCTGCCACCCCAGTCAGCGCCCACTAACCTGCTACGGATCAGGGTCAGCTTCTCCGACTTCCTCCTTCCCTGGGCTGCAGGCTCGCCTGCCTTCAAGGCAAGAGCGAGACCGCGCACAGCCACAAACGACTGCCAGACTGCAACTAGGAGGAGACACGAACCCACGCGTCAGCTCTAGGTCTCGTAAGGGGCACGTCACTGTGAGCTCAGATACCCAATTATGGTTCCCACCTGCATTGCGGCAAGAGGGTGGGGGCGGGAGCGTGGGCGGAGCCACCATTTTCTTCATCCCTGCCTTCTCCCCGCTACATCGCATCCCTATTTTTTTTCCTGTTTGGCAGTCTTTAAGACCAAATTGGTCATGATATTTTGCAGTTTATGTTTGCCTGTCTCCTGATTTCTGCTGGAGGCTTTAAATAATTACTTCTTTCTCTTCTAAACCATTAAATACCCACTCTCCCCTCCACTCCTCTGCAAGTAAAACCCAGAATTACCCGTCATAGTGAGGCAAGGAAGTCTGGAAAATACATAGAAAGTGGCGTTTAAAATAAAAAAAAAAAAACTTTTACTTTATTTCCCTTTCTGTTTTGTTTTGTTTTTTGTTTTTGGAGGGAAAGGGTGGTTATTTTTGTTTTGTTTCCCATTAGCATGCATTCCATTTTTGGTTGTTAATACAGTTATTTTCAGTTGAAAAATAGGATTTCGAGTTGTAAAATCTTGACAACCTCCTTCTCCTGCAGGGCGGAATCACCCTATAAATATAGACGCTTCAGACAGCACCCCCCTTTTAAGGACTTTAAGTTATAAACCTAACCTGATGGTTCCCCTTGTGAAGGGTCTCTGCGAGGTCTTCCCATGAGGTGAGGCACTGAGTCTTGCTGGTGGATTTTCAAACCTATAGGGCCTGTGACAAACTATGGTCTCCTCTAAATTATCTTAGTACAACTTCACTTTACAAAACTCTAGCATGGCCTCTAAAGTAGAACAACACTGAAGTCTTCCAACAATCCAGAATAATAATTTTGGAAAGCTATGCTGACAGATACAAAGTATTGTGAAGCTATAATATTAAAAACAATATTATAGCAGAATAAATATAGGACAAATAAACAGTAGAGAAGGCCATTTTCAAGCCCAAATACAGAGAAATATTAGAAATCTGACTGAAATATTTTGAATTAGCAGGGAGAGGTTAGATTACTGAAGGGATGGTGCTGGGATCATTGGTCAGCTATTTGGAAAACAAAATTGAAGTGCCTTTTTCCTGTTAAATACAGACATAAAATATTCAGATAAAAGGACACAAAACCATTGAAAGTAGTATATAACAAATGTTATTTTGTATATAATGTTAGGACGAAAAAGTTCGTTAAAACTATAGCACCAGAGACAGACATGGCCAACAGGCAACTGGCCCAATCCTGCTGGGGACCCTCTAAGTCTAAAATACTATATAGAATGCCCCTCAGAATTACCCCAATTAGCAATGGGAAACTGGAGTGTTTATCCACAGGCGTGGGTTATTTACTGGTAGATGTTACCCTGGGAATGTTAAAATCTCTGACACTTCGAGGTTGTCCTAAGCCTGGGTTGAGCAAGTTCCCAGGATACCAGAAAAAGTCCTCAGTAAAATTAGTAAAATTAAATACAGACAAGGTAGAAGGACAATATCAGCTTTATTCCTGCCTCGAGAAATAATACTATTCACATTTTACTCTGAATCAGTCCAAATATTTTCCTTTAAAATAAAGATAATAGACACACACATCCATTCGAATATTTATGTATAGTTGTGCTATTTGTAGTTTTCACTATGAGAAACAATGTTGATTGAAATTCTTTGTACATAGTTTTTTTTTTATTTTTTTATTTTTATTTTTTTAAAGATTTTATTTATTTATTTGACAGAGAGACAGCCAGCGATAGAGGGAACACAAGCAGGGAGAGTGGGAGAGGAAGAAGCAGGCTTCCAGTGGAGGAGCCTGATGTGGGGCTCAATCCCATAACGCCGAGATCACGTCCTGAGCCAAAGGCAGACGCCTAACGACTGCGCCACCCAGGCGCCCCATGTACATAGTTTTTTAAATACTAATATGTATTAAATTAAATTCCTAGGACTGTCATTGAAATGACTATGATGCTTTTAATTGTCATGGAAATCAGCCTTGAAAAATATTGTCTCAGTTTGACATCTGTAACATATGAGCATTCCTGTTTTCTCATGAGTCCACCAACACTGAGTATTACCTGGTTTATTGTATTTTTAAAATTTTGTTTGATTTTTGTTTTATTTTTTCTTATTCCATTTATTTTATTTGACTTGTGGTGAGCAGAGCATAACATATAGAGAAGTCGGATCACTATATCACACACCTGAAACTGACATAACATTGCGTGTCATCTATACTCGAGTAAAAAAATTGTTTTCAAGGCCATCAGGTAATGTTTTCTAAACCTGCTACATCATAACAAATACCCGAGCTTAAGATTCCCAGACTTTTCCCTGAAGATTCTAGTTCAATAAAATGGAGCCAGGTCTGGGAACCTGTATTTAAGTTCCTTACACTATTCTTTTTTTTTTTTTAAAGATTTATGTATCTGAGAGAGAGACTGCAAGCATGTCGGGGTGGGAGGAGGGGCAGACGGAGAGGAAGAGAGAGAATTCCATGCAGATTCCCCACTGAGTGCGGAGCCTGAAGTGGGGCTCAATTCCACAACCCTGAGACTATGACCGAGCTGAATTCAGATGCTCAACCAACTGAGCCGCCCAGGTGCCCCACAATTCTTAATATCAGGTAGGTTTGGAAATCATGTCATAGGCAAAAAGGACCAAAACTAAATTAAAAAAAAAACTTCCATTATTTTGTAAGTGGTCTTTTTTTTTTAAAGAACATTATTATGAAATAATTTCAAAGCTACAGAATATTTAAAATAGCACAAAGAAGCCCCACAAAGCCTTCACTATATTCCCCACTTGTTAACATTTTGCTGCATTTATTATTTTCTCTTCACGTAGAAGGACACGTTATTATTTTTCTGAATCATTTGAGTCAGTTGAAGACTAAATGATCATTTAAAATTACTTAGTTCAATTAATTTCATATAAAATTTTCTTAAAAATTAGTTTATTTTTTGTCTTTGGAGGTTTCTTATATAAAATTTGAAATATATATAAACTTGTGATATATAAAGATAAAAATTTTAGTATGTGGTCTTACTAAATGTTCTCACTATTATTATTCATATAATTTATTATGCTTCTATTTTAATGTAATAGTATACCATATTTTCAGGTTAGTAACAGTTAAAGCACTCTATCTGTTTTTGGTGTTTTGATATTTCAAGAGTGTTCAAATTATCTTAATTTATTTAACCAACCCCCAACTGATTCATATTGGCATTATTTCCATATATTTACAGTTACTGGTCTTGTTTCAATAGTGTATATATGGCTGATTGCCCTCAAAAATATTATCTGTTCATGCCTTCACCAACACAGGTTGTAATCAATCATGTTAATTTAGGAAATACTGAATCATGCAAAACAATGTTGAGAGAATAAAGCATACACCCATGCTTTTACACTGTATATAGTTTGAAAATATATATAAATACATATTTATATACATACAGACACATAGAGACATTTTTATGTATTTTAAATGTGTGTATATGCATGTAAATACATATATATGCATACATATACAAACACATAACCTGCTTTTATTACAAATCATGTTTCTGAGATTCATCTATGTTGATGTATACATAGATGTAGGTCTTTTAGCAGTACAGTATTCCATTGTATAATTTGTATTGTTCATTTTTTGTTTTCCTATTGATGCACATTTAGATTTTTTCTCTTTTTTTCTGTTACAAGCATAGATTCAGGAAACATCCTTGTGTATGGCTCCTTTTCACTTCCTTCACTTGAACAGCAAAATTTTATATTTGTTCTGTTTATCATTTAGGGTTTTTTTGTTAAATTGTAAACCTGATCTACCAGGATTTTCCAAATCTACCCTTTCTTGGGTGGCCTCCTAGATATGTAAATGATACCCAGATACACAGATTTGTCTTCTGGAGGTTTTAATTTAGTACATCTGGAATAGGACATGACAGTTTGTATTTTAAGAAGTACCCCAGATAATTTGTAAGATCAGGCAAGTTTGGGAACCCTTTAATGAGTTTTAAAAATTATTTCTTTAATTTGCTGGTTTATTTTCTCTAATTCTTAGCATAGGTGAACATCTATTCTTAAATATTGTCCTTAATGATTGTGTTTAAAAAATAATACAGTAATACTGGTATATGTAATGTAGAAAGTGAATGAGTTTGCTATATATTTTTCAGAAAGCTTATTTTGTATGCATTTATGTTTAGGAATACTTTCTTAGCTCAAGCAAGGATGAAGTAATACTTAAAATTGTTCTTTAATATTTAGGATGTTACTTAGCTTCTAAAGAGTGTTAGGTAACACTTAAAATTTTAGGTTGATGGGAAAAGTTTCAAACTGAATACATTTCTCGAAGTTTTCTGTAAAAGCAAACAATTTTGTTAAACCCTGAAATTGGTACAAACATACTCACATATCCCTCATTGATCTGTAATTTCCATTTCTTCCGTTTTGTCTCTTCTTTTTAAAAATGTATTTTTAAAATTTTAATAATTGTTTTCCAGAGGCACCTGGGTGGCTTAGTAGTTAAGTGTCTGCCTTCCGCTCAGGGCGTGATCCCAGAGTCCTGGGATCGAGCCCCACATCAGGCTCCTCCGCTTGGAGCCTGATTCTTCCTCTCCCACTCCCCCTGCCTGTGTTCCCTCTCTCGCTGGCTGTCTCTCTCTGTC
>NW_023255353.1:246779-257438 GCF_002007445.2 Ailuropoda melanoleuca
TCTCCTCTTTCATTCATGATTTTATTTATTTGGGTCCTTTCTCTTTTCTTTTTGATAAGTCTGGCTAGGGGGGTAATCAATCTTATTCTTTCAAAGAACCAGCTCCTAGTTTTGTTGATCTGTTCTGTTTTTTTTAAATTTCTATATCATTTCTGCTCTGATCTTAGTTATTTGCCTTCTTCTGGAGGTTATAGGTATTATTTGCTGTCCTTTTTCCAGCTCCCTTAGGTGTAAGGGTAGGTTGTGTATTTGAGACCTTTCTTGCTTCTTGAGGAAGGCCTGTATTGCTATATAAATCCCTCTTTTGACCACCTTTCCCGTGTCCCAAAGTTTTGGACTGTTGTGTTTTCTTTTTTTTTTTTTTTTAAGATTCTATTTATTTATCAGAGACAGAGAGAGGGCACAAGCAGGGGGAGTGACAGGCAGAGGGAGAAGCAGGTTACCCGCTGAGCAAGGATCCTGATGTGGGAATCGATCCCAGGACCCTGGGATCATGACCTGAGCGAAAGGCAGATGCTTAATCGACTGAGCCATCCAGGCGTCCCTGGACTGTTGTGTTTTCATTTTTGTTTGCCTATGTATTTTTTTTTAAATTTCTTCTTTAATTTCCTGGTCAGCCCATTCATTCTTTGGTAGGATGTTCTTTAAGTCCGTGTATTTGTGGTCTTTCCAATTTTTTTCTTGTGGTTGACTTCAAATTTGTGATCTGAAAATATGCATGGTATGATCTCAGTCTTTTTGTAGGTTGAGGCCTGATTTGTGACCCAGTATTGATCTGTTCTGGAGAATGATCTGTGTGCACTTGAAAAGAATGTGTATTCTTTTGCTTTAGGATGAAATGCTCTGAATATATCTGTTAAGTCCATCTGGTCCAGTGTCATTCAAAGCCAATGTTTCCTTATTGATCTTCTGCTTAGATGATCTGTCCATTGTTGTGAGTGGGGTGTTAACATCCCCTTCTGTTATTGTACTATTATCAATGAGTTTCTTTAAGTTTGTTATTAATTGATGTATATATTTGGCTGTTTCCAAATTGGAACATAAATATTTGCAGTTGTTAGACCTTCTTTTTTGATAGATCCTTTTATTATGATATAGTGCCCTTCATCTCTTCTTACAGTCTTTGGTTTAGAATCCAGTTTGTCTGATATAATATGGCTACTCCAAATTTCTTTTGATGTCCATTAACATGATAGATGTTTTTCCACTTGCTCACTTTCAATTTGGAGGTGCCATTGTAAATGGAATTGTATTCTTAATTTTGTTTGAGATTGTTCATTGCAAGTGTGTGAAAGGACAATTAATTTTCATATTTTATTCTTTTTTTAAAATTTTTTATTTTTATTTTTTTGATGCAAAGTTCAATGATTCATTAGTTGTGAATAACACCCAGTGCACTATGCAATACGTGCCCTCCTTACTTCCCATCACCAGCCTATCCCATTCCCCCACCCCCCTCCCCTCTGAAGCCCTCAGTTTGTTTCTCAGAGTCCATAGTCTCTCATGCTTCATTCCCCCTTCTGATTACCCCCCCTTTTTTATGTCCTTCAATTTTGCTGGAGTCATTATTAATTCTAATAGTTAGTGGATTCCTTAGGATTTTCTATACAGAAGTTCATATTATCTGTGGATATAGTTTTGTTTCTTCCTTTCCAATCCAGTTCCAAGGATACCTCTCTTTTTCTTGCCTAGTCACCCTGGAAACCTCTGATGCAATGTTGCATAGCAGTACTAAGAAAAAAAACATCGGGAACACATCTAATATTTCATCATTAGTGTTTTAGTTCTGGGTTTTTCATGAAAGCTTTATCAGGCTGAGGAATTTTTTCCCTTCCATTCCTAGTTTGTTGAATATTTTTTATATCATGAGGAATCTTGAGTTTTGTCAAATATTTTTTTCCTGTGTCTAGGGAGATAATCATGTGGTTTTTATTTATTATTCTGTTTTTATAATGTATTACATTAATTAATTTTGGGGTTTTAAACCAGCCTTGCATTCTTGAGATAAATCCCACTTGGTAAGGGTGTATAACTCTTTTTTAATTTGCTAGATTCTGTTTCTATTTTGTTGTTAAATTTTACATTCATATTCATAAGAATTATTGATCTGTAGTTTCCTTGTGATGTCATGGTCTGGTTTTGATATCAGGCCAATACTCTCCTTATTAAATTATTTGAGAACTGTTCTCTTTTCACGTTTTTTGTAAGAGTTTGTGAAGTATTGATTATCCTTTAAATATTTGGTAGAATTCAGTTCTGAAGTCATTTGGACCTGGGGTTCTGTTTGTGGGTAGTATTTCTTTTTTACTAATTCTTTTTCTTCACTTATTATATATGTCTATTCAGGTTGTCTTTCTTCTAGAGTAATTTCTATAGTTCATGTCTCCCAGGAATTTGTTCATTCCATGTAAATTATATAATTTATTAGCATATAATTGTTCACAGTATTCCTTTATAATCCTTTTTTATTTTTATGAATTTTTATGCCCCAACTTTTATATCCAATTCTAGTAGTTTCAATTTTATCTCTTCCTTCTTGACCAATCTATCTAAAAGTTTGTCAATTTTGTTAATCTTTTCAAAGAACCAGCTTTTGCTTTCATTCGTCTTCTTTATTGTTTTCTTTATATTTTATTTCATTAATTTTCACTGCATACTTTATTTCCTTCTTTTTTGGCTGCATTATGTTCAGTTTGCTCTTCTTTCTCCAGTGTCCTAAGGTGAAAGGTTAAATTACTGGTTTTACACCTTTCTTCTTTATTAATATTAGCATTAACAAATATAAATTTCCATCTAAGTACTGCTTTAGCTGCATCTCATAACTTTTGGTATGTTGTGTCTTCATTTTCATTTATCTCAAAATATTTTCTGATTTCTTTTTATTTTTTCTTTGAGTCATTGGATATTCAAGTGTGTTGTTTGATTTCCACATATTTATGAGCTTTCCAAATTTATTTTTCTGTTATTGATTTCTAATGTCATCCTTTGGTGACCAAAGAACTACATTGAATTGTTTCTGTACTTTGGAATTTTTTGAGGTTTGTTTCATGGTCTAACATAAGGTCTGTCCTGGAGAATGTTCCATGTTCACTTGAGGAGAATGTACATTCTGTTGCTGTTGAGTGGTGTGTTCTGTAGATGTCTATTAGGGCTAATTGGCTCAACATTAATTAGTATTGTTCGAGTCTTTTTTCTGTGTTGATTCCTGCCTAGTTGTTTTTATTTATTTATTTAGAAGAGCTCACTGGTTAATCATTACCAGACAATTTTATTTATACAGGAGTCATAATTATAATCAGTATGAAAATTAAGCAAAGACATTTATCCTCTTGTGTGTGATTTAATATGCAAAACAAGTGTGAGTTACACCAAAGTAGGCACGTAATCTTATTTCCACTCCTGTGGTGGATGTGCAGTTTCATACTTCTCCCTAACATTGGAGGCAACCATATCCAAGTGGAGCAAGTGAACCTCCTCTGACCACAGGTGACTGAGGAGAAATCCATGGCAGGCCATGTGCTTTAGTTTCTGACTGTCCACTGTCTTCTGAATAATGCCCCTGATGTCATTAGCATCTCCATGCCTGATAATACTGGCCCAAGTGGCTGACTCACTGCTGTTTGCAAAATAATAAAAGACCTTCAACAATTGCTCCATTGCCCCAAGAGAACGTTCCACTCCAGTACCCCCGTGAGTGTTGGCACTCGAATTCAGTGTGTGATTCAAGTTTGGGTCAAGAATTCAGTGTGTGATTCAAGTTCGGGTCAAGGTAAGCAGTTGCTGTTATTTTGCGAGAGGCTCTGTATCTGTCATACCAGTTCCAAAGGCCACAGTAACTCTGTGAAGTCAAACGACGATTTAAAGAAAATGCTCCTGGTGTCTCTTTTCTCTTTCCATAGTAGTCAGAGAACTCGAACGATGCTGGGCGCTGGGAAGCGAAGGCAGACTACTGCGAGGTGGCACCACAAACTGTCTCCGTGCTCCTTCCCAAGCCTCACACCACAGGCGCACAGAGGTCCCGCCTCTGCGAGGGCGGTGGCAAGGGCCGCAGCAGCCGGCTTGCACCCTGCCGCGTGGTACTGCGTTGGCGCGGGCCCTGCATGCCTGGCGACTGGCTCAGGCGCACGACCCCGCCACTGCCTGGTGGTTTTATTATTGAAAACGGTATATTAAAGTCTCCAATACTATTGTATACTTATTTCTCCCTTCAGTTCTGTCAGTGTTCACTTCATATATCTTTATACTCTGGAATTTAATTGCATACGTTTATAACTGTTATATCTTCTAAATGAATTGACTGCTTTGTACATATATGTTTTGTACATACATAATGCCCTTTTTTAATCTTGAGTAGTTTTTCTGTTTATGTGGAATGTGCCTTTATGTTAATATAGCCAATTCAGCTCTCTTTCAGTTACTGTTTGCATGTAATACATTTTCTATCCTTTTATTTTCATCCTAGTTGTCTTTGAATCTAAAGTGAGCTGCTTGTATACAGCATCTAGTTGGATCATAATTAATTATCCATTCTGTCAATGTCTGTCTTTTAATTGGTGGGTTTAATGTGCTTTTATTGCATGTAATTAATTATAAAAACTAAATTACTGGGGCGTCTGGGTGGTGCAGTCGGTTAAGCGGTGGCCTTCAGCTCAGGTCATGATCCCAGCATCCTGGCATGGAGCCCCGCGTCTGGCTCCCTGCTCAGCAGGGAGTCTGCTTCTCCCTCTGCCCTTCTGCCTGCCACACCCCCTGCTTGTGCTCTATCTCTCTCTCTCTGTCAAATAAATACTAAAAAATCTTAAAAAAAAACCTAAATTACTTCTATTTTATTTTCTATGTGTCTCATGTTTTTTTTTTGTTCTTGTATTCCTTCGTTACTGCTTTCTTTCCTTTTTTTTTTTAAAGATTTTATTTATTTAACAGAGAGAGAGACAGCCAGCGAGAGAGAGGGAACACAAGCAGGAGGAGTGGGAGAGGGAGAAGCAGGCTTCCCGCTGAGCAGGGATCCAGATGCAGGGTTCTATCCCAGGACCCTGGGATCATGACCTGAGCCAAAGGCAGACACTTAACGACTGAGCCACCCAGCCACCCCATTCGTTACTGCTTTCTTTTAGATTGAGTATTTTCTAATGAAGCATTAACATTTCTCTGATTTTTTACTCTCTATATATTGTTGTATCTTATCAGATGCATATTTGTATTAGCTTAATTCCAATGATATATGGAAACATTACTCCTACATAGCTCTATTCCCTTTCTCCTACGTTTTTTGTCATATTATTATTGTACATATTACATCTATTAATATTACATAATATTAATTATTATCATTATTATTTTTTACAATTAATACTTCACCATCTGTAGTCATTTCTTTAGCCCAATACAGCTTTGGTTCCACCCAACTCTTTTGTACTATTATTGGTAAACACATTACAAGTATGTTACATTTTTATATGTTACAGGTCCAATCATATATACATATTATTTCACACAATTGCTTTTCAGTCAGTTAAAAGAGAAAGGAGAAAAATACGCATTTATATTGTCTTTTATAGTTACATAATTATCTTTACCATTGCTCTTTATTTTCTTTAAGTTTTCATTTAAATTTCAGTTAGTTGATATACAGTGGAATATTAGTTTCAGGTGTACAATATAGTGATTCAACATTTCCGTACAACACCTTATGCTTATCACAAATGCACTCCTTATTGCCCATCACCTATTTAACCCATCCCCTCGCACACCTTCCCTATGGTAACTATCAGTTTGTTTTCTATAGTTAAGAGTCTGTTTCTTGGTTTGCCTTTGTCTCTTATTTTTTTCCCTATGCTCATTTGTTTTGTTTCTTAAAATTCCGCATATGAGTAAAATCATATGGTATTTGTCTTTTTCTGGCTGACTTATTTCCCTTAGCATAATAGTCTCTATTGTCTGTTTGCATTTGAATTACCATTTGGTGTCACTTGGTGTGAGCCTGAAGAACTTCTTCCAGTATTTCTTGTAAGAATGGTCTGCTAAAAATAAATTTTCTCAGTTTTGTTTATCTGGAAATGCTTTTACATTGCCTTCATTTTTGAGAGATAGCTTTACTCCATATAGGATTGTGTGGTTGTGATATTAACTTGTATAATTAGTAAAACCAGTATAGGTATTTAGGAAGTTTAGATAAACTAAGTTCTGCATGAGAAAACAAAACCAACTCTTCCAGAAGACAAAATATGTATTTTTATTAAATTCCATATTATAATCAGAGTGAAGAAATGTATCTGTGTGTAAGCTAAAATTATCAAACTAGTTTGCTTAAGGATTCACATAAATATGGATTATTATTAAAAATGATTCCAAGGTAAGGTTTCTTTGAGAAAGGTTTTTTTTCTTTTTGTCTGTCTTCCTGAAAGGCCAGCACATTTTAAAGCAGCAGGTAATCAGTTTTTTTTCCTCTGGGAATTACTGTATTTAAGCATTTTTCAGATGCAATAATCCAAGAAGACTGGGGTTTGAACTAATTTTAAGAAAATAATCAAATTTATTAAACTCTTCCAGGCATAGAAAAATATTATGCCCTCACAGACTTAGGAGGAAAGACTCTATTTACAGACACACACAGAGTTTGCAGCTTCAGCTCCACAACCTGACCTAGGGTCAAATGCAAATTCAGATACAATGACATATTCCAACAAACTTTTGCAGGAAAAAAAAAAACATTATTGCAAAAAGGTGATTGAGAATGGATACTTGGTAGCTTTAATCATTAGCATAGGAGGTTTCTGCAATATTCAAATAGTTTTCATTCTCTCCCATTCACTCAGGAATGACTCCCTCAATCCATTCATTGAACAAAAGAAACGCAATGCTCCTTTTACATTTTGAAGGTTTCACAGGCTTTCAGTCTTGAACCTTGTTATCAAAGCCAGGGCCCCAGTCTCTAAACTGGAGGAAAATGTTACCAGTCTCTCCTCTGGAGCGGGTACTTACAACATCCAACCTCGCTAGCCGGGGAAGACCAGTGGAGACAGCCAAGCTGGAGTCCTGATTGAGAGCCCTGGGCAGAGCATCCTCCCCTCAGGTGAGACTTCTAAATGACCATCCCCATGTATTTATAGGGCATATGATGGGGTCTGAAGTTAATTTGTTTGCCTACGTGCAGGTTGGAGCGAGCTGCATTCCTATGTTATCATGTCTTAACATATTCAAGGAGCCTGGGCTATGTGTGCCTGCCTCCCCTCCCAGATTCCATTCCAGGAGGCTGGAGGGGGGATGCGGGGGGGGGCAGCCCAGCCTGGAGCAGGAGGGGATGTAAGGAAAGATTTACAGCTCTTGGCCTCCAGACCAGAAGGGCCAATTCTGACCCGGAGGCCAGCTAATGTCAACTAGTCAGGCTCCTGAAGTCACTTATGCAGCACAAATCTCACAAACAACATTCTTTAGCTTGCCTGTGTATATGCAGGTTGGGGTGGTGGGTAATGCAGGGCAAACCACAGAAACCTCCATCTATACAATACAGATATAGACAACCTTATTCTAAAATTTACATGGAAAGACAAAACACTAGAATAGCTAAAACATAATTGATAAGGAATAATAGAGTAAAAAGAATCACTTCATGTGATGTTAATCTTACTATATAGCTACAGCAATCAAGATAAGGTGGCATTAGCAGAGGTATAGACACATATATCAGTAGAACAGAATATAGAACTAAAAACTAACCTAATATGTCACGGACTTAAATGTAAAATGTAAAGTTATATTAATTTCAGAAAATGTCACAAGAGAAAATCTGGACCTAGACGTAGGCAAATTTCTTTGATTTGACATCAAAAGCATAATCTATTTTAAAAAAATCAATAAATTAGATCTCATCTAAATTGAAAACTTTTCTTTGTGAGAGATTCTATGAAGGAATGAAAATACAAGCTACAGATAGGAGAAAAATTTGAAAGCCATGTATCCAACAAAAGACTACTAACTAGAAAATAAAAATAACTCATAAAACTCAACAATCAACAACCAAAGAATCCAAGTAGAGAATGGGCAAAAGACAGCAAAAATGTCACCAAAGGGGATATACAGATGGCAAATAGCACAGTAAAATATCTTCAACATCATTAGTCATCATTAGTCATTAGAAAAATGTAAATTAAGACTCCAGTGAGAATATCACTACACACATATTAGAATAACTAAAATTAAAAAAAATGATAACACCAAATGCTGGCAAGGGTGTGGAGGGAAGATGGATTGCTTATACATTTCTGGTGGGAATGTAAAATAGGTTTAGTCACTTTGTAAAACAGGATGGCAATTTCTTTAAAATTGACATGAACTTAACATACAAGCCAGAAATCTCACTTGTGGGCATTTAGGCCAGAGAATTAAAAGCTTAATTTCACACAGAAACGTCTACACAATTGTTCACAGCAACTTTATCTGTAACTCAATGACTGGAAAAACCCAAATGTCCTTCAATGAGTGAAACAAACTGTGGTATATCCATATCATGGAATACTACTCAGAATTAAAAAGTAATAAACTCTTGACGTATGCAAAAACTTTGATGGATCTCCAGGGAATTATGGTGAGTGAAACAAAAGTCAATCCTAAAACTTACATATTTTATGATTCCATTTATATGAGATTTTTGAAATGACAAAAATTTAGAAATGATGACAGTTTAGTAGTTTCCAGTGGNATGACAGTTTAGTAGTTTCCAGTGGTTAGGTATGGGGAATCATTCTAGAAGGAAGATAGGTGTAATTGTAAAATGATAACACTAGGGAGATCATTGTGGTGTTGGACTTGTTTAGAATCTTGTCTATTGTGGTGGATACACATGTGATAAAACTGCACAGAAGTAAGCACACACACACACACACACACGGAAGTAAAACTGGAACAACCTAAATAAGATCAATGGATATTATCAATGTCAGTATCCTGGTTCTGGTAATATACTATAATTTTGTAATATATTCCCACTGGGGAAAATTGGATTAAGTGTACATTGGATTTCTAAGCGTTATTTCTTACAACTGCATGTGAATCTACAATCATCTCAAAATAAAATGTTAAAAAATCTTAAATTTTTTTTTTACAAAAGAAAGACATTTATCTAATTCATCCTGAATCTATGCTGCACTTATCCAGGGAAAGAAATATCTAGTACATTGCTTATTGAAATTGCATACATCCTGAAACATAGTTTTGAGGCAGCAAAGTGGGTTTCCTGTGTTTAGCTATCTTACTATATACCTACCAGTATTAGAGTTAGGATTCAGAAGGAAGATACCATAGAGAGTCATTTATACACTTACTGAAAACGAAAACTTAAATCATACTTTTTCTTATAAAAAGTAATCTTGATCAGACTAATTTTCCAATTGAGTAATATACTGAACATTTTCCATAAATTGACTGAACTATGTTTGTGGCACCAAGATTTAGAAAAAGGATTGTTAAAGCACATATAAAATATACAATATACCAGAAATTATATCCTTTGCAAATTACAAATATGAGAGGACTGTTTTCAAGGTTCGTTTAAGGAATATGAGAGAAAAAGAAAAAAAAATTACCTTAAAATTCTGCTTTTGAAAAGTTTCTGCTGTTCTGATCTGCACCAAGACCCTGGGGGGTTCCCCTCAGTACAAGTGGAACTCCAGTCTGACTTCTCAATTGTTTTCTGTTCAGGATTCTCTGTGCAGTATTTGACATTAGGCTGGGAAAATGTCCTGTCCTTTAAGGGAGGAATAACAGGCTTTCTCATTATCCCTGTCTGGGTTTTTTTAGCATTTTTTTTTCTGGATACCCTAAGCACTTCAACTGTCCATCACCCATTAAAAAAGTGATACTGAGTTCATGATGAATTAAAGATTTATATCTTAAACAACTTATGGTAAATAGTATTGACAGGGCTTATTCCTTTGGACAGAAGTACAATCTAAAGCACAGTGTGGCTTAAGATGACTTCTTGGAAATCACAAAATAGCTTTAAGAAAGAGACTGGGAAGAGCCCCAGATCTCCTGACCCTCAAGTCTATAACTTACAGCCAATGGTAATTATTATGTGCTATCTGAATGAACACCAACACCCACCAACAGCCTGAGGAAGGTCACATCAGTTGCTATTCTCATCTTAAGGATGGATAATAAAATCTTGGAAGAGTTAATATCTGTCCAAGGTCATGAAGCTACTAGGTGCTAAAGCCATAAGGCCAGGGATTCAATCTTAAGATATCTGATACCATTGTCCCATATACCGAACGATGACATTGTACTGCAAAAAGTAAAACAATCATGGCCCATCTACTGCTTTATCTACAATTAGGGTTAAAGAAAGAATTGTTAAAGGAAAAAAATACAGAAAAACAAAGCAAAAAACTAAAGCAAAGCAAAAACAGACAAAAATGAAACTATGATCACATGCTAAGTGTCATGAGGAAGAGTAAGACTTGTCTGATAAGGTGACCTGAAATATGAATTAAGTAAGGAGGTGGTTATAGGGATATCTGAAGGCGGGCTGTTACAGGAAAGCACATAGAAAAGCATGGAAGCATGCCGAGTGAATTAGTGTTAGAGGAACGAAAAAGAGGCTAGTGTGGTTGGAGAAAATCTTACTTATTCATTCAACAAATATTCAAGTATTCATTGATC
>NW_023255353.1:257538-268645 GCF_002007445.2 Ailuropoda melanoleuca
AACACCCTGCATTTCTGACTTAGACACACATGTTAGAATAACTAATAAGTGAATTGTATATATTGTTTCTTTGTTGAAATAACACATGGCAATAACACACGACTTCATAAAGAAGAATACCACAATTAGTAATTTCATATTGCTTACATATTGAAATAATGGTATAATGTGCTGCATTTCAAAGACTTAGTATAAAATATGAAATTAATTAACAATACGCAACTAATGAATCATCGAACTTTACATCGGAAACCGGGGATGTACTGTATGGTGACTAACATAATATAATAAAAAATCATTAAAAAAAAAAATAAAACCCAAAGCAGTCAGTCAGAAAAAAAAATTATTCATATTGTTCCCAGGTAGAAATTATAAATTCTTTACCTTTATTAAAATCAAATTCACCTTTCCTTTTAACTTTTTCTCTGGTTTTTACTTTTTTTGCTGTGGCTCTCACTGTATTTCTATTGGTCAAGATGGAACTAGACCATTAACTCCATCTGGGCAAACTGTTTCTGTTTAGTTTATGTATTAATCAAGCCTTTTTATTTTCTGTATTTTCTGATGTTTTGACATCTAGGGCCTTGCTGACACTGGAGACTGCCTCTCCCAAGGCTAGCTAATTCCTAGGGAGCGAAAACCACTCACCTGTGAGCATGCCTTTCTTATGCAGACCAACCAATACAGAGTCCTAACCCCCAATCACCTTTATGGGCTCTCACAGGGCTTTTTTTTTTTTTAATTACTTAATTATAATTTTTTTTTATTATGTAATGTTAGTCACCATACAGTACATCATTAGTTTTTGATATAGTGTTCTCTCACAGGGCTTTTAACACTCTGGGCTACTATTCTCCTGCCCCAATCACCCCAAGTACAGGTAACAAACAACTTGGAGACAACTGCCATGCCCCAGTGCCCTCTGAAAATACTCAAACTAGCTCATTATAAGCCTGTTTAACCTTCCTTGCCTTTCGTTTCCCTTATAAATAACAATAAAGGTCAAAACTTCTAGAACACTATGCAAAGGGATAATTAGGAACATTATCCCTGTGGTGTTTACAATGTGAATGACATGTTTAGAATATTTTTTGGCCAGATTAGTGGTTCCCAATTCTTTGCTTTCAGTAGATTGGAAGAATGACCTAAATGACTTGTCAGGGAATCATTAAAAATAATTTTGGAGGAGGAGCACTTGGGTGGCTCAGGCAGTTAAGCGTCTGACTCTTGATTTCTCCTCAGGTCATGATCTCGGGATTGAGGCCCACATTGGGCTCAGTGCTGCTGAGCATGGAGCCTGCTTAGGATTCTCTCTCTCCCTCTCCCTCTGCCCCTCCCCTGCTCTCTCTCTCTAAAAAAAAATAATTTTGGAGGATATCATAAAACATTCAAAGAATTGACTGCAATTTCCACACAAAAATTCTCTATTACTATTTGTTAGGGTCACAGACACAGACTGACATAAGTCCAGGAATTCATTTCACTGTGTGTGTATGCCACATTTTGTTTATCCATTCATTCATACATGGTAATTCGGTTATTTTCACTTTTTGGTTATCATGAATAAAGCTGCTATTAATATTTGTGTGGAAATATTTGTAAGAGTTCCTGATTTCAGTAATTTCAAATATATACCTTGAAGTGGAATGATTAGATCATACGGGAAATCCATGTGTGATTTTTTTAAACAATCACCGTAATTTGTTCCATATTGAATGCACCATTTAAAATTCTCATCAGCAATGTGGTTTCCCCATATTCTGGTCAACGCTTGCTATTTTCCGTTATTGTTATTGTTTTTTGGATAATAGCCATCCTAATAACTCTGGGTTGTCATTGTGGTTTTGATTTCCCTTCTAATTATTCTTTTTTTCTAGAAAAAGATTTTCTACATATAAAATCATGTCATCTGCAAAGAGATAATTTTTCTTCCTTTCCAATTTGTATGCCTTTTACTTCTTTTTCTTTTTTCTTTTACCATCACCTTTGTCTTTTATTTATTTATTTTTTAATAATAATATATTTTATTATATTATGTTAGTCACCATACAGTACATCCCTAGTTTTTGATGTAAAGTTCCATGATTCGTTACTTGCATATAACACCCAGTGCACCATGCAATACTTCTTTTTCTTGCCTAATTGTTCTGCTAGAGTTTCTGATAAGTTAACTAACTGGAATTTGAATAAAGACTTAAAAAAATAATTTCAGTCAATTAAAAATGAAAGTGGACACTCAAGGAAAGAATAAAGAGAGTTCTTTAAGTTGTAACAAAAAGACAATAATTAACAACATGAAAACAGATGAAAATATAAAATTTGCTGGTAAAGGTAAGCAAATAGTCACATTCAGAACATTCTAACACTGTAATGAATAAATAACTTTTGTATAAAAATTAAAAAGACAAAATTATTAAATATAAGTATAGTTAAAATAATTTTAATGGACCCACAATATAAAAATGTGAATTGTGTATGCGATTCAAAGTTGAGTTTTATCAGCTTAAAATAGTTATATCTATAAGATGTTTTATGTAAACCTCATGGTAACCACAAAGCAAAAATCTATAGTAGATACATGAAGATGAAGATTAAGGAATCAAAGCATAGCACTATAAAAAAAAACTATCGAATTCCAGGAGAAGACAGCAAGAGAGGAATAAAGGGACAAAAAAACTGTCAGAAAACAACAAAATGTCAACAGTAAATCCTTACCTATCAATAATTACTTTAAATATAAATGAATTATATCTCTAATCAAAAGACATAGAGTGGCTAATGGATATGAAAAACAGGAACTAAATATAGACTGCTTACAAAAGACTCACTTTAGCTTAAAAGACACACAGAGCCTGAAAATGAAGGGATGGAAAAAGATACTTCACATATATGGTAACTGAAAAAGAGCAGGGTGGCTGTACCTATATCAGACAAAATACAGTGTGGTATTAGTTTCAGATGTACAATATAGTGATTCAACTTCTCTATACCTTATGCTCTTCTCACCACAAGTGTAGCTACCATCTGTCATATCCAAGGCTGTCGCAATATTGCAATATTATATTCCTTATGCTAGACCTTTTATTCCCATGACTTGTTTATTCCATACATAACTGGAAGCCTTTATCTCCCACTCCCCTTCACCCATTTTGCCCATCTCCCTACACCACCCCTTTAGCAACCATCAGTTTGTTCTCCGTATTTATAGGTTTGATTCTGCTTTTTGTTTGTCCATTCATTTGGGTTTTTTTTAGATTCCACACATGAGTGAAATCATATCATATTTGCCTTTCTCTGACAGACCCTCTAGATCCATCCATGTGGTTGCATTTGGCAAGATTTCATTCTTTTTAATGGCTGTCTATTTCTCCCTTCAGATCTCTTCTTATTAGCTTAATATATTTAAGTGCCCCAATATTGGGTGTGTATATATTTATGATTGTTACAACTTCTTGATGAATTGAACCCTTTATTATTGTATAATGACCTATTGATTCTCGTTATTGTTTTTGGCTTAAGGGAATTTTGTCTGATATAAGTGTGGCTACACCTGCTTTCTTTTGGTTTCCACCTGCAAGGAATATCTTCTTACATCCCTTCATTTTCAGCTTGCATGTCCTTAAAGCTGCAGTCAGTCTCTTGTAGGGAGCATATAGTAGGGTCTTTTTTTTTTCAATCCATCCATCCACTCTGTGCCCTTTGATTGGTGAATTCAGTCTATATACATTTAGAGTAATTATTGCTATGTAGACACTTACTAATGGCATCTTATTAATTGCTTTCTAGCTGTTTTGTAGTTCTACTTTTTCTTTATTCCTCTGTTTCTGCCTCCCTTTGTGAATTAGTGATTTTCTGTGGTGGTATGCTTTGATTTCCCCTTTATCTTTTGTGAATCTACTACAGGTTTTTGCTCCGTGGTTACCATGAGTCTTACATAAAACACCTTACAGATAAAACAAATTAAAGCTAATAGCAACTTAACTTTGATCACACACAAAAGCTCTAACCTTTTACTCTCCCCCTTGTGTTTTTGGTGTCACAACTTACCTCTTTTTATTTATGACAGTAGCTATAGTTATTTTAAATACTCTTTTAACTTTTATACTATAGTTAAGCTGTTAACACCATCCTATTATAGAATTACAGTTTTCTAAATATGACTGTAAATTTACCTTTACCCAGTGTGACTAATTAGTGCCTTCTTTTCAGCCTAAAGAACCCCTTTCATCATCTCTTGAAGGCAAGCCTAGTGGTAACGAACTCCCTCAGCTTTTGTTCATCTGGAACATACATTATTTATTCTTCATAACTTTACTGGACATTCTTGGCTGACAGTTTTTTTTTCTCTCAACAATTTGAATACATCATGCCACTCTCCTGGCCTGTGCGGTTTCTGTTGAGAAATCTACTGATGGCCTAATGTGGGGTTTTTTGTCGTTTTTTTGGAGGTTACAATTTTATTTTTCTTGCTGCATTTTGGAATTCATGCTCATGGATCGGAAGAATTAACATAGTTAAAATGTCTATGCTACCCAGAGCAATCTACACTTTCAATGCCATCGATCAAAATATCAATGACATTTTTCAATGAACTGGAACAAAGAGCCCTTAAATTTGTGTGGAACCAGAAATGGCCCNTAAATTTCTTATTTTGTTTATGTATTATTTTCCTGATTAAGTTGAATTGTCTTTCCGTGTTTTCTTGTGGCTCATTTCATTTCTTCAAAACAGCAATTTTGAATTTTTTTATCAGCTATATTGCAACATTCTGTATCTTAGTGTTCAGTTGCTAGAGGATTATTGTGATCTTTTTTATTGTGATAACATGTTTTCTTGATTCTACATATTCCTTGGAGTTTTGTGTTGCTGCTTTCACAGTTGAAGTCAGAGACACCTCCTCAAATAGTTACTAATTGTCCTCTGGTGGGACAATATTTTAGTTAGTCCTGCTTATATCTAGAATTTCTCCAACCTGTGTGAATACACCTTTCTAGAAAACTTACTCCTTCTCATGACTGAATTCTTAAGCTTGTATGTCTTCTCTGATTCTTACAACTCACGGGGCTGGGCTGCTGAAAACTTCTCTTTTGTTTTCCAGAGGGTTGCACTATTGCTCAAGTTTGTGATTTTTCCCTTGCTCACAGACTCTGGCTTGTCATCTGAGTGTACTTGCAGTTTACTGGAGCTTGCTCTTGCCAACACACTCAGGAGAGAGCACAAGGAGACAGCTGTACAGTAGGAGGTGTTGTGGGTTTAGGACTTGGGGTGTTGGGGGGTGCCCATGGGCCAGATGGGGAAATCCTTAGATGGGGTTTTTCCAGCAGCTTGTGGGTAGGTTTCCTGCTGGAGTCCTGAACACAGTTAGCAGGAACAATGTTCCTTTAATGTCCTTTGATATTCTTGTCTGCCTCTTTTCTCAACTCCTTTTACCCCCTACTCATGGAGGTCCTGCCTCAATACACTGGGTGCTGCTGGAAAGAAACAGGTTTCTCTGGAAGTTTCCCATACTGCTCGAGTAGCCAGGCACTCACTCACTGCTCTTCAGTTCCCCTGCAGGAGAGGTTGCCACTAGCTATTTCAGCTCTGTACTCACCTTGGGATAGAGGCAGCACTGGCAAAATTCCTCTTTTCCTTTCCATTGTGTCTCTTTCTATATATAATTTGCTCCAACAGAGAGTACTGGAATATCTCATTGGGAAGCTGAACTTCTACAATGTCTCTCTTACCCATGGGTGTCTACCCAGGTCAGCACTCTTCAGATTTTTCCCAACCATGACTGAGAGAAGTTGGGGCCAGTTCACTCAGTTCTGTTGGTTACACAGCCAGTACAGAGATCTATCTGCCTATTTTCTGATGCACTGGTAGGCAAGACTCCTTCTAGGTCCCTTGGTGTATGATGTTGGATCCCACAACTCCCACTTTTGTTTATGGGTCGATGCCAATTTTTGGTGGACAAAAAAGAGGGATGTCTTACATCACAATGATGCCGATTACACTACCAGATTAATTTTTTATAGACATCGAAATCACTCAGGATTAATGATAATACTACATATAGAAACTCTGAGTAAGATGTAAAATGTTCGACCAAAGATAAATATGTTGTTTTTATTTCCTTTGCCTTTCCTTCTCTCCCTTCTTCCCCCTTCCTTCCCTCCCTCCCTTCCTCCTTTCCTTCCTTCTTTCCTTCCTTCCATCTCTCTCTCTTTTATTGAGGTATAATTGACATATAACATATTAGTTTCAGGTGTACAATGTAATGATTCAATATTTGTATATGTTGTGAAATGATTACCACAATGAGTCTAGTTAACATCCATTACCAAACATAGTTACAATTTTTTTTTTGTGATGAGAACTTTTAAAACCTACTCTACAGCAGCTTTCAAATATGCAATACAGTATTATTAATTATAGTCACCATGCTGTACATTACATCTCCATGACTTATTTTATAACTGAAAACTTGTAATTTTTGACCCTCATCACCCATTTTACCCATCCCCTAATCACTTGCCTCTGGAAATCACCAATTTGTTCTCTGTATCTATAAGCTCAGATTTTTTTTCTAGATTCCACATATAAGTGTAATCATATGATACTTGTCTTTCTCTTTTTGCCTTATTTCACTTACTATAATGCCTTCAAGCTCCATCCATTTTGTCCCAAATGGCAAGATTTTATTCTTGTAATGGCTGAACAATATTACATTGTGTGTGTGTATATATATATCACATTTTCTTTATCCATTCATCCATCAGTGGACACTTAGGTTGTTTCCATGTCTTGGCTACTGTACATAATGTTAGAACAAACATGTGGGTGCATACCTTTTCAAATTAGTGTTTTTCATTTTCTTTGGATAAATACCCAGAAATGGAAATGCTGAATCATATGGTAGTTCTATTTTAAGTTTTTTTGAGAAACCTTCATACTATTTTCCATAATTGGTTGTACCTATTTCCATTCCCACCAGCATTGCCTAAGGTTTCCCTTTTCTCCACATCCTCTTAAACACTTGCAATTTCTTCTCTTTTTGATAAAAACCATTCTAATAGGTGTGAGTTGATATCTCATTACGGTTTTGATTTGCATTTCCCTGATTATTAGTGGTGTTGAACATCCTTTCATGTACTATTAGCCATCCGTATGTCTTCTTTGGAAAATTGTTTATTCGGATCCTCTGCTTATTTTTGAATGAGTTTTTGTTTTTTGCTATTAAGTCATGTGAGCTTTTTATATATTTTAGATATTAACCTCTTATTATATAATGATCTGCAAATATTTTTTCTCATTTTGTAGGTTGCCTTTTCATTTTGTTGACTGTTTCTTTTGCTGTGCAGAAGCTTTTTAGTTTGGTGTAGCCCCACTTGTTTATTTTTACATTTGTTGCCTTTGATTCTGGTGTCAACTCCAAAAACAAAAATCATCGCCAAGACTGATGTCAAGGATCTTCCTGCCTATGTTTCTTCTAGGGTTTTATGGATTTAGGCTTTATATTCCAGTCTATAGACCATTTTCAGTTAATTTTTATGTATGGTATAAGAGGGTGTTCCAGTTTCATTCTTTTGTATGTAGCTGGCCATTTATTGAAGAGCCCATCCTTTCCCCACTGTATATTCTTGTCTCCTTTGTCATAAATTAACCATATATGCATGGGTTTATTTCTGGGGTGTCTATTCTGTTGCACTGATCTATGTGTCTGTTTTTATGCCAACACCATGCTGTTTTGATTATTAAAATTTTGTAATACAGTTAGAAGTCAGGGCATGTGCTGCCTCCAGTTTTCTTCTTCCTTCTCAAGATTGCTTTGGCTATTAGGGGTCTTTAATGGTTCCATACAAATTTTAAGATTATTTGTTTTATTTCTGTGAAAAAAATGCCATTGGAATTTTGATAGGGATTGCATAGAGTCTGTAGATTGCTTTTGACAGAATGGACATTAAAACAGTATTAATTCTTCCAAACCAGGAGCATGGAATATCTTTTTTTTTTTTAAGATTTTTATTTATTTATTTGACAGAGATAGAGACAGCCAGCGAGAGAGGGAATGCAAGCAGGGGGAGTGGGAGAGGAAGAAGCAGGCCCATAGCGAAGGAGCCTGATGTGGGGCTCGATCCCACAATGCCGGGATCACGCCCTGAGCCGAAGGCAGACGCCTAACCTCTGTGCCACCCAGGTGCCCCTGGAGTATCTTTTTATTTATCTGCGACTTCTTGGAACTTCTCTCATAAATATCTTATAGTTTTTGGTGTACCAGTCTTTTACTTCCTTGGTTAAATTTATTTCTAGGTGTTTTAGTCTTTTTGATTCAGTTGTAAATGGGATTGTCTTCTTAATTTCTCTTTGTCATAGTTTGATTTCAGTTTATAGAAATAATATTTTCATGATGATTTAGTGTCCTGCAACTTTACTGAATTTGTTTATTAATTTTAACAGTTTTTTAGTGAATTCTCTAGGGTTTTTTAAATATAAAATATCACATAATCCGCAAGTAGTGACATTTTTATTTATTTCTTTCCAGTTTGATGCTCTTTATTTCTTTTTCTTGTGTAGTTGTTCTCGCCTAGATTCCAATTCTATGTTGAATAAAAGTGGCAAGGGTGATCATTTTTGTCTTGCTCCTGATCTTAGAGGAAAAGCTTTCAACTTTTCACCATTGGGTATGGTATAAGCTGTTGGGGTGGTCGTATATGGCCTTTATTATGTTAAAGTACATCCCCTGTATAACTACTTTGTTGAGAGTTTGAATAGATGGATGATGACTAATTAACTCCACTTCTAACTGTACACTAGTGAAAAATGCTAATTTTGCAAAAGACAAATTCAACACATGATAGTTTTACAAGCAGATTATGAAACAGTTCTACAGCCCAGCTGGGTTTTTTTTTTCTGGAATAAACAGATGTGGGTAGAAATGGTTGAGATGTATGGATTCTCAAAAGTGGCTTTGTTGATCCCAAATCTACATTGCCTACATTCATTTAACAAATACTAATTAGGCCCCATTATATGCCAGACACAGCGAGCTCAAAGTGACTCCTAATCTGCAAACGCTGTGGTCCAAACAGATTTCTTCATCTAGTTCAAGACCGATTATCTCCAATTAGTCCAAGGCACCTGGATCCGCCCAAGCAGGAGTGACTAACTCCTGCTCACAAAACATCACCCCTGGTCTGCTCGCAGAAATCTGTCCTTGAGACCTGAAAGTCCACCATTAAAGGAGAACCAGCACACTAGCTGGAGGAACACTTAGGATGTGGAGGCAGACCAATAGGTGAGGACACAGTTTCTGTTCGGCCACTGGCTTGACTGAGAAATCCTGGGGAACGTACCTAATGCCCTGTGAGCCTGAGATTCGTGATCTGAAAAGGAACTGTGGATACAATTGTCATCAGATTTCTGTGAGGAGGTCAAAGAACTCTAGCGAGTCTGCCCAACACTGAGCAAATGTTGGTTGCTACTGGGCAAGTGTTGGTTTACTTCTCACCCTGTCCTTTACCCACCACAGCAGGGATGCTGTTGCCATGTACTCAACGGCATAGCAATGATGTAGGCAGAATTCCAAACTGACACAGGAAGTAGCCATGTGAACACACATGATGTCATAAAGGATACTCCCGACCGTTTCTTCGTGGGAGGATCCGTTAATACCGTGGTAGAGACAGGGGGAACCCAGGCAGCCTGGGTGAGAGGCACCAGCTGATTTCTGACGCTCCTGTTGTTGCCTTTGATTTTGGCAGAACGACGGTGAGGCAGGGATCGTGCCGAGATGCAACCCTTCAGTAAGTGGATATGCGTGTGTGCACACACATGTGTGTGCGTGGTCTCTCTGGCTGTTTAATCTGATGCCCACTCGCCTGTGAGATTCCCAAGACAAGGCTATGCTTGAGATTGCTCCTGACTGAATCACCTTGATGAGGGAGGCCTCTGGCCCTGTTTAGGCACCCAACTTAGCTGGTCGGTCTGAGGATTGCCGTAGCTGTTAGCTGGCTCACTTTTAACACTTTCCCCTTGACAACGTTATTTCTGAAGTAATGTCAGTTCTCAAAAATGACTCTGATGCCCCCATACACCGTACATTGACCATGGGCCGTTATCCCTCCTTTTAATATTTGAGTTTTTCCTTTAATATTCATCAAGCTAGATCATCTCCTGGACCGTCAAACTTCAGCAAATTTTAAAAGAATTGAAATCGCACAGAGCACATTCTCTGACCATAACGGACCCAAATTGGAAATCAATAATAGAAAGAAAAGAGAAGAATCCCTACACACTTAGAAATAGTAGTTGCTATATCATTCCAGTTTGTCATTCAAATCTTTGTTGTAGAGGAGCTGAGGCTAGAGAATTGTCCCATCATCTGAAAGGCATTTCAGGCTGGGCAAAAAGAAAGCTCACTCTGGATATTTCAAACTGAGTATTGTTGACAGTGAGGCAAGAGGGAGAGGGACAGCTTAGGAGGCTGTTGCATCAGTCCCACCTGACGTTAAACTTGAACTGCACCTGCAAAGGAAGTACAGCTTGCTGATAGTTAGTGGGATCAGTTTGGGGGGCTGATTGTATTGGAGAAGCATGAGAGAGATTACCTCCCTGGTATTGGTGTGATTTTTATTTTATTTTTTAAAAAGATTTTATTTATTTATTTTTTATTTATTTGTTTGACAGAGAGAGGCAGCGAGAGAGGGAACACAAGCAAAGGGAGTGGGAGAGGGAGAAGCAGGCTTCCCGCCGAGCAGGGAGTCCGATGCAGGACTCCATCCCAGGACCCTGGGATCATGACCTGAGCCGAAGGCAGATGCTTAAGGACTGAGCCACCCAGGCACCCCTGGTGTGGTTTTTAGGCAGGCCTGAGAGAAGGCACAATTCATATATCTTCCTGGTGGAAGATATAACCCATCTAATCCATGGATGCACACATCTCTGTTTTTTATAAATCCTGCTTCATTCTTTAAAAGGTTCAATACAATTTCCTCCTCCTCCTCCTCCCCCAGGATTCCTCCCCTGATCGTGCCATCTGTCAAATAAGGCTCTCGTATCTGGACAAGCAGAGGAGTTTCCTTTCCGGGGTTTGGGGGATTGGACCCTTAGGGCAGGTTGACACTTT
>NW_023255353.1:268745-278086 GCF_002007445.2 Ailuropoda melanoleuca
CCCATACCGCCGGGATCACACCCTGAGCCGAAGGCAGACGCTTAACCGCTGTGCCACCCAGGCGCCCCTATCTCTCTTTCTATTCTGAATGATAGCCTTGCTGGGTAGAGTATTCTTGGCCACAGATTTTTCCCATTCAGCACATTGAATATATTATGCCTCTCCCTTCTGGCTTGCCAAGTGTCTTTTGGAAAATCTCCAGCTAGCCTTATAAATTTTCCCTTGTAAGTTATGGACTTTTGTCAAGTTAATTTTAAGATTTTTTTTTCTTTTTTGCTGTATTTTGCAAATTTAATTATAATATGTCTTGGTGTTGGCCTGCTTTCATTGATTTTGATGGGAGTTCCCTGTGCCTCATGATTCTGGATGCCTGTTTCCTCTCCTAGATTAAGGAAGTTTTCAGCTATTATTTCCTCAAATAAATTTTCTGCCCCCTTTTCTCTCTCTTCTTCTGGGACTCCTCTTATACAAAAAATATTACTTTTGATTGAGTTACTGAGTTCTCTAAGTCTGTTCTTGTGTTTCATAATTCTTTCTCTCTTTTTCAGCTTCATTATTTTCCATTATTTTATCTTCTATATCACTTATTTGTTCCTCTGCTGCTTCTATTCTTTTGTTCACTGCATCAAGTGTGTTTTAAATCTGTTATTTTGTTTTTCACTTCTGACTGTTTTTTAACCCGTTTATCTCTGCAGTAAGGACCTCCCTAAAGTTTTCCATTCTTTTCTCAATTCCAGTGAGTATCCTTATGATTGTTGCTTTAAATTCTCCATCCACCATGTTACTTATATCTGTTTTGCTTAGATCTCTGGCCATGACTGTATCTTGTTCTTCATTGGGGATGAATTCTTCCATCTTTGCATTTTGTCTAAGTCTCTGCCTTCTTTTTTGTGTTAGAAAAGCCAGTTATGTCTCCTGCTCCTAAAAGTAATGGACCTATGAAGAAGAGTCATGTAGTGCCCAGGGCCTGATGCTTCAGGAAGTGTCTCTGGTGTGTGCTGCATGTGCTCTACTGTTGTGGTTTGGCTGCTCTATACTTCAGGCCAGTCATCTACAGAGTGTCTCCTTGCCTGCTGTGGGTAGTGTTTGGTCCCTGGCCTGAATGTGGCAAGTTTTAACTATCTGTTCTCTGGTCTGCTTTTGAAATGAGACTGGACACCTCCTTCACCAGACTTGAGGCCCTGAAGAACACTCTGGTTAGGAGATGTGGTTTGGGCAGGGGTTTGTGCTGGCCTTCTGTGGTAGGGGCCTGCCACAGTGGGACTGAGGCAAGCATGCCTGGGACGGGTAGTTCCATGGGAATGCAGGGAGGTGGGACTTGGTGTAAGCAAGGTAGGCAGACAGTGTCAGCAGTGCACTGCTTCTGATAGGTGGCTCTATGTTTATGCTGAGCAGCAGGGGAGGGAAATGGTGCTGGCCAGCTCCTTTATCCCAGAGAAAGTGTCTCTGTGAATGCTGCCTCGGAGGGATGCACTCTGAGAAGAGTGAATCATCTCCCCACTGTGTGCCTCAGATACTCTTTGGAGTGCTGTTCCTACACTGTCTGCCCCTGGGTTTGCCTGCCTTCTCTCCAGAGTAGCACAGTGTCCAGGCTTTATCCCAGCCAAGCCCACTGACCTTTAAAACTCCAGGCTTTAAGGCCCTGTGGTTGCAAGAACTCATAGTTCAGACCCTCTCATTTTTCAAGCCCATGGCTTTGGGGAAGCATTCTCCTTTTCTTTTCCCCTGTGTGTTCCTCTATCTTTTGCCCTTCTCTGTGACCATGTCTCCCTCTACTCTGCAGCACCCGTGATCCATTTCTCTCCTAAACCCCATCTCCATACTTTCTGCCTTCTTTGATGTGGCCTCTTCTCTCCCTTTAGTTCTGGCATTTGTTCTGTCAATCTTCTGGTCGACTTCTGGGGTATTCCGGATGATTTGATAGTTATCTAGTTGTGTTCATGGGTTGAGGTGAGCATAGGGTCCTCCTACTCCACTGCCAACCTCCTACCAAGCTTTGTATCTCCTTTTTAACTTAACATTTTTTAAATAGAGGATTTAAAAACTTTTGCAGGTGGAAAGCCCTTTCTGTTTTCCATTTTGTTAGTAAGTTTAACTTTTGTTGCATGATTAGACTGTTTTGTAAATATTTCTGTTTTACGGAAATTAATGATGCTGTTTCTCTGACCTTTATCAATTTTGACAAGAAAATATATACTGTGTTCTCTGTCTCTCTCTCTTCCTGTGTGTGTGTGTGTAAAATATATGGTGTACCTTATTGATTATGTTGTTTACATATATGTTTATGTTTTTTACATCTTCATTCTTTTCTTATACCACTTGATCTGTCTTGTACTGAGACTGGTTTCTTAAATCTCCTATTATTACTGTTTTTTTTAAAAAATCTAAGTCTCCTTTCCCTTTTGCTTTATAACAGCGGTGGCTGTGTTACTTGGTGAGTAAATATTCCTAAGTGTTATATCTTTATTGTGAATCTTGGCTTTTATCATCAAAACATATTCTTCATTATGTTTGATGCTTTTTAAAAAATTATCCTTAACCATTTGTTTTCTTAATAGTTTACTATCTGGTCCATTCTTTGTCCCCCCACTTGTATCATTTAATACTCACCTACTGCGTTATAGCAAAAAGTTTACCCTATTTTCTTCTGTTTCTCTCCTTACTCTCATTTTTAGTTGCATGATTTCTGTTTTTCTTTTCACAACATGAAGCGTTTGTACATTAGTCTTTCCTCTTTTCCCCTACCTTGATTTTAGTATTAGATGTTAAAATCAGATATTTTGGTGACATTTTCCCTGTCATCACATGTAGGTTCATGTTCTCAGTTCATCTTTTAGAAGATTACTTGACAAACATTCTGTAAAGAGACATTTGGTAAATATTTTAAGCTTGTGGGCTGCAGTGTCTCTGTTATAACAGCTTTGCCATTGTAGTACAAAAACATCCATAAATAATACATAAATGGTTGATCTTGGCTTTGTTCCAATAAAACTTTATTTTCAAAATCAAGCAGCGGACTAGATTTGGCATAATCTGGCCACAATTTGCAGAACCCTGCTCTAGTAGATTCCTGAGGAAGGACTGAGGGGTGGAGAGTTTCCTAAGTTCCTGTATGTTGAAAACTGTTTTTCTGTAGGCTGTGATAGTTGAAGAACACTCCAGCTCAATATAAAATCTTTACTTCAGATTTTTAAAAACAAATTTTATTATTGAAGTGTAGTTGACATACACTGTTATATTGGTTTCAGGTGTAAAACAATGATTTGATAGTTCTGTACATTATACAATGCTCAACACAAGAAGTATAGGTATGATATGTCACCATACAATGTTATTACAATATTATTGATTATATTCACTATGCCGTACTTTTATTTTTAGTACATTTCTGTTTTTAGATTTTTGAAATCATTCTGATTCGAGGTAGGTTTCATATCCTCAAAATCTTGCTTGAGTATTTAATTCTGTTTGGAGTGTTGGTTCAGAGTCTCCTGATTCATGGTTGTTTAATATGTGTGAAGTTTGTTTCCTCATCTTTTCTGCAATGTTTTTATATGGAATTCCCTTTCCTTTTGTTCGTTTGTATGATATTTAGTAGTTTCACAAGAGTCTTAGTTTAATGATGTCCTTTTCTGTCATTATAGCAAAGTCCAGAACCTTTATTTATTTTGTATGTTTGTTTTGGTAATGGAGGGAGTTATGGGTGCTCTGATTTTGTGGTTCTTTTATGTCTTGCAAGATCCTTCTTCTCCCTCTTTTGTTTCTTTTCCTTGTCACACCCAGTTGCTAAAGGGTGCTTCTCCCTTCCTTTTTGCCTTTACTCTTTTCTAGAAGTTATGTCTTTTCAAAGACTAATCCTTTAAATCATTCTCACCCCTTTACATGCTTGTAATTTGGAGTCCCTTTTCTGGGTTCCCTGCTCTCGTCTTCCAGGACATCTTTTTTAGGCTTGTTTTCTGCGTAGTCATTCTGCTATAGTTTTAGATCAACTTTAAGCTCCTCACCAACTTTCTTCTTCTGTATCTCCTATAGCTTTCTTGGTCTGCCTTTGCTTGCCACAAAGCCTAGTGATGGGAGTGTAACAGATTGTGTGCTGGGATTTTATGATTTTTTTTACTTGAAATTATTTTTGAAGTTTGGCATTTTGCATTTTATTTTATTGTTTTAGAGAGAGAGAGAGAGAGAAAGTGAGCATGAGTGGGGGAGGGGCAGAGGAAGAGAGAGAGGGAGCATCTTAAGCAGGCTCCATGCCCAGTGTGGAGCCCAACGCAGGGTTTGATCTCACAACCCTGAGATCATGACCTGAGCTGAAATCAAGAGTCGGACACTTAACTGACTGAGCCACTCAGGCTCCTCTGGCATTTTCCATTTTAAAGTAATGATAAGGGTGTGGCTTTTATGCAGATTTACATTTTCCTTCTTACTGGTTTATATCCTTTTGGGAGGAAATATTGGAAAGAAAGCAGCTGGGTGGTTAACATTGTGTTCTGCTAACTTACCTCTGATTTCTAATGGCATTTTATCTTATGTAAATATATATATAGTGTGTGTGTGTGAGTATATATATATATGTGTGTGTGTGTGTGTGTGTATGTATATATGCATGCACATATATACTTAGACACACATAGAAGTCTATTTTTATTCTGTTTCTATAGTAGAAGTCACCTGAGTTGGCTCTCTGATTCACCATATGTTTATTCAATAACTGTCTTGTTCATAGCTAATCTTGGAAGCACATGAGACCGTAGATATCTTTTCAGGATTTCTAAATATTCCTCACCCTGAAGCACGTTTATGAAGATGGACCAAAAGGCCATAGCCACACTGCTAAAGCTTGCTGCAAGAAGTCTGCTGAGTAATGAGCCTGCAGCTATCCATGCCCTGGAAGAACTCCCAAGAGACCTCTTTGTTCCCTTGTTCATTGAGGCCTTCTTGGGAGGGCATAAGAAGACAGTAAAAGCAATGGTGAAGGTTTGGCCCTTTCGTTGTCTCCATATTGGGGCACTGAGTGTACAAGAGTCATACTATGAAATCTTGGAAGCCATGATTGGTGGTCTGCAGATCCTCTCTGACCAGAATTCTTCCTCTTGGTAAGCTTATGTCCAGTAGAAACATAGTCAGTCAGCAGAAGGGTATGCTAGAGCCTGGGGCAGGGAGATACTTAAGAGTCTCCCAAAGTAGCCAGGGGTGAGTTCTGAAGATCTCTGTGGGGCTATTGGTCCAGTACTTGGGGTTACCTTAGGGACTCCAGTGTCTTACAGGCTTGATTATAGAATAGAGGTCATTGAGGTGGTGGACCTATCTCCTGAGTGTGATTACATAGAAGGACATGGGTGTTGAGACTGGGGAGGACCAGAAGGGAAGAAAATATGGGTAAAGAGTGAAAGATGCTAAATTTGTATAAAAGGACTTCCTGGTGAATGGTATATAGAGTGAATACCAGGGATAAAGAGTTCTGTTTCTGCTTGCCATCATTGATCTTGCTGGGTTATATTAAAATCAGCTACTTCTTATGTGTGTTCTCTCTTCCTCTCCTTACAGGGGGCCAAAACTGAGGATCCTAGATTTGAGGCAAGACCCAGACTGTGGGACAACATGCTCAGAGATCAGTTCCACATTTCCTTTCTGTTTTCAGTCTTGTGTTTACTCTCAACACTCTATCCTTAAAACAGAAGAAGCCCAGCATAATGTCAAGTGCCTTGGAAATGTTAATTCAGAGTCTGAGCCTCCATCAACCCAGAAAACCATGGAATTATTAGTGGACCTTTCTTTCAATGATACCTTGAGAACAAAGCAATTTATTTCTTTCCTTCAGAGTAAAGTTGAGCAGAGCTTTGGGTCTTTGCACATCTGCTGCAGAGATTTGCAAATTGATAAAATGTCTGCCCACAAAAGTGTCCTGCAGTTTCTGGATCTAGGATGCATTGATCACCTGGAATTGAATCAGGCTTATCTGAATGAAGTCACCACCCTTTTGGCTCAGACGATCCACCTGAACAGCATTAGTTTGTCTAACATCTCCTTTAAACGTTGTAAAGGTGAAGACTTCAGAACTTTTCTCATCCAGCTTGGGCAACTACACAACCTCCAGGAGCTCAGCTTGGCTTTATTCTGCCTTACAGATCAACTGCATAAACTGCTCAGGTGAAGGGGTGGGGAGGAACCTGGGTTCCCTGAACACCCCACTGTTAGGAGAAGAGACCATACTTAGATATCCCAGGCTACTTGTAACCTATTTCTCCTTCTGCATCAGTGTGGGTACTGGCAGGAGTTTGAAACTGGCCAGGCTAGTGAGAGGGATCTCATTGTGAGGAGACAGACAGTATTTGAAAAGAAAGCTGTGTTCATTCATTCATTCATTCATTCAGTTGACCGTGTGCAGACAGTATGAAAAGTTTGTAAATATATTGGTGAAAAGACTCAGTTCTTCTTCTATTGGAGTTTACAGCTTTCTAGACAGGAGAGGGAAGCATTCAGATGATGCACATCCCTTTGGGCTAGCCACGGTAGTTAACACTGCCAGATCCTTTTGCTCCTGTATTTCCCCCGAGGCTTAGACCCTGAATGGAGAACTTGTTTTCTGGGAGTTAGTCAAAGGGAACCCTAAGTTGGGTGTTTTCCTAGACCTATCTTCACCGAGTAAGTGACTGTGTTGTATATACCAAGTGCATACAACTTTTCTCGCTTAATCTTTCCCATGACCATGTATAATAATTACCGTTGACACATTTTAAAGATTAAAAAACTGTATCTCAGAGGGGAAAAGTAACTTTCTCAGGGTCACAAGCCTATCAAGTTTGATTGCAAAGTCCACGGGGTCACAAGCCTATTAAGTTTGATTGCAAAGTCCACGTTGTTAACCACTGTTGCAAAATATGTACAAATTGGTTTATTCCAGAGCCTTAGGTATCTATAGTTCAGGTCTCGCTGCCCTGATCCAGTCCTCATTTTTCTGAAATAGGCTTTCTTTTTTCTCTCTACAGAATCCTGCCACCTCAGTTGGATACGTTGTGTCTATCTTTTTGTGGCCTGTCTAACAGAGATATTACTGTCCTGTCCCAGAGTTCTCAGGCCACCCACCTAAGGCTGTTGAATCTCAGTAACAACCAGATATTCTCAGAAGTTTATGAGCCCTTCCGGACTCTGCTAGAGAAGGTCGCAGGCACCCTGCAGTATCTGGAGATAAATAATTGCCTCATAACTGATTCTACTCTCTCTGCTGTCATCCCAGCCCTGAGCCACTGTACCCACCTCCGTGTCCTTAGCTTTGCCTTCAACCCCATTACAATGCCTCTGCTCATGGATCTTCTGCAACATATAACATGCTTGATGGAGCTGAAGCATGTTATTTATCCTGTTCCTGTCCACTGCTATGAACAATGGAGTTTTCCTGGCAGTTTGGACCAACAAAAACTTGCTGAAGTGCAGGCCCAGTTGGCAGCAATGCTGCAGGTGGTAGAGAGAGATGACATGAAATGGACCACTTGTCCTGAGTGAGTTCCATAGTACAAGGAGTTGTTTCAACACTGATGTGTGACCATTAAAGCATTGGGTGTTTTGTCTGAAGTTCACATTTGTTAGACACATAGATAAAATTCTACTGTTTGAGGAAACTGGGGTTAGGGAGATTAGATACGTAACTGACCTTTATGATTGCCTTGGGTTGCTTATGAGAAATCCTATGTGAGTAAAAGGAAACAAACTATGCCCACTACCTACTGGTGGTTTTTGTTGTTGGTTGTTTTTGAGTATAGTTGACAGGTAATGTTACATTCATTTCAAGTGTACAGAATAGTGATTCAGTTTCTCTGTATGTTATGCTATGCTCACCACAAGGGGAGCTACCATATGTCACCATACAACCCCGTTACAGTATCATTGGCTATATTCCCTATGCTGTGGCTTTTCCTACTGATTCTTTTATTAGCATGTTGCTACCTGCTTTCCCAGGCCCAGACCTCTGGCTCGGTTATTCCTTATTTCACATACATTCACCAAATACCTGTTATGATTTAGGTACTGTTCTAGGTGCTGCAAAATATAAAGTCCTTGATCTCAAACCATTCAGAGTATAGATATTCCTATGATTTTTCAGTTTCTCCACTCTTTTTTAGGGCATTTGGGAAAATTATTTACCACCCCTCCACCCCAGATTTTTTTCACTTTTTCTCTTACATACTCTGCTCAATCCATGTCAGCCTCTTTATGCTGTTGTATAACCAATCAGGCCATGGCTTAAAATGTTTCCCCCTCAGATAGATTTTTTTTCTTCCTTATCCAAGTAGATTGACTCTGCTGCTGCTCTCTCTTAATGTGCCGTGTACATTTCCTTCATGGTATACATAATTCCATATGTTTTTGCTCCCTCTGCTCTTCCACTAGAGTTACACTGTTCATTATGGTATACACTAGCCTATGTGGCTACTGAGCACTAGAAATTTGCTCTAAGTATTAAATGCACAGTGTATATCCAAGACTTGGTAAGAAACAAAAGACAGAGGATAACGAATCGATAACTTACTTATATTCTTCATATATTGAAATGATAATGTATGGCATGTCAGAGACCATAAAGAAAGAATGTAAATTAACTTTTTAAATATTGTTTACATTTTTAAGATTTTATTTAGTTATTTGGGGGGGGTGAGGGGCAGAGGGAGAAGCAGACTCCCTGTTGAACGGGTAGCCTGATGCAGGGCTCGATCCTGGGACTCTGGGATCATGACCTGCGCTGAAGGCAGACGCTTGCTTAACTGTCTGAGCCACCCAGGCGCCCCTATATTGTTTACATTTTGTAATAATAGCACTGTATTTCAGAGACTTGGTAAGAAAAAAATGTTAACGATTTGTTATATGTTTACATGTCAAAATGATAAAACATTGTATTTCAAAGACTTATTTAGGAATCAGAATCTAAGTTTATTCCTGTCATATGTTACAATGATAACATTGAATTTCAATGACTTAGTAACAAAAAACGAATGGAAAATAATTACTACTTTATGTATAGCCTGTCCTTGTTGAGATGAAAACAGACTGCATTTTCAAGACTTAGTAAGAAGAATGTAAAAGTAACAATGATATGCTGATGTTGTTTCCATGTTGAAATGAAACTTGCATTTTAAAGACTCACTAAAATTTTTAAAATTTTTTTCTTATTGCTTACAATCTTGAAATAACAAACTGCATTTCAAAGGCTTAGAGAAAAAATGTAAAAGTTGATAATTAATAAAAATAGTTAATAACGTGTTATTTCCATTTTGTGATAACACCCTGCATTTCTGACTTAGACACACATGTTAGAATAACTAATAAGTGAATTGTATATATTGTTTCTT
>NW_023255353.1:278186-323104 GCF_002007445.2 Ailuropoda melanoleuca
CCATCGGAATCTGGGGATGTACTGTATGGTGATTAACACAATATAATAAAATAAAATTTAAAAAAAAAAACACTACTGTAATTTTAAAAATGTCACATAAATAGAATCATATGGGGTGTAACCTTTTGAAATGGATTTCTTTCATTGGGCATAATTCCCCTGAGAGCCATCCAACTTGTTAAGTGTGTCGATAATCTGTTCTGTTTTATTGCAAAACAGTATTCCATGGTATGGATTTACCACCATTTCTTTAACCATTCACCTATTGAAGGACATATGGGCTGTTTCTACTTTTTCACTATTATGGATAAAACTGTTATGAACATTCATGTACAATCATGTACAATCTGAACACAAATTTTCATTTCTCTGGGTAAACTGCCTAGAGTGCAATTGCTGTATTATCCAGTTACTACATGTTTAGTTTTGGGGGAAAAAAATGCCAAATTGTTTTCCAGAGTCCCTGTCCCATTTTGCATTCTCTTGCAATGTCTGAGAGACTCAGTTTATCCATAGATTTGTCTGTGTTTGGTATTGTCACTATTTTTTAGCCATTCTGATAAGTGTGTTTATATTTTATCATGCATTTTCATGATGATTCAAAATGTTAAATATCTTTTCATATGCTTATTTTCCATTAGTAAAATCTCTGATTCTCATGTTTTGCACATTTCCTAATTGGACTGAGAGGCCAGAAAGTAACTTCTGAACCCTGGATCATGCTAACAGGCAGAATCTGAGAGGGTGAGGCTCCTCGAGACTTAACTTTTCTTGGCAAGGAGGGTTGGAAGTGGGGCTGAAGCTGCTTAATTTGCCTCAAATTCACGTGGATCTTGGATTTATAATAGGATGACGAGGTGGGAGAATCTCTGGGTCCATCTGTGGGGGTCTGGATAGAACAGAAAAAAGGGAGCTGTGGGGTGGGGAAAACAGTGGAAGAAGAAAGCTATGGGGTGGGGGGAAATGCCTTCCACATGATGCGAAATCCAACACTCTCAATCTCCTCTATAGAATGCAAAAAACATTATTCTCTTAGATCTGTGGTTTTCAATTCTGGATGTATAGGAAAGTCCCCTCCAATGCCCAGACTCAAGAAATTGAATCAGAATCTCTAGGGGTAGATCTGGTCATCAGTATTTTTAAGGCTCCCCAATTGATTCTCATGAGCTGTCAAAATCGAAGGCCTTATCTAATGGTGTATTAGTTTTCTAGGGCAAAGATACCACAGACTGAGTGGCTTAAACAACAGAAATTTATTTCTCACAGTTCTGAAAACTAGAAAGCCAAGATCCAAGTATTTATACCATTGGTTTCTTCTGAGGCCTCTCTTCTTGACTTGCAGGTAATCACCCTCTTGCTCCATCTTCACCTGGTCATCCTTCTGTACACACACACCCTTGGTATCTCTCTGTATTTCCTAAACTCCTCTTATAGGTACTCTAATCAGATTGGATTAGGGCCTACCCTAATGGCCTCTTTTTAACTTAATTACCTCTTTAAAAGTGCTATCTTCAAATCCAGTCATGTTCTGATGTACAGGGGGTTAGAGCTTCAACATATGAATTTGGGTGGGACACAGTTCGGTGCACAACAGATGGTGTAAGTAATATTTTGGTCTGAGAAGTTCAGCTACCTTTTAGCTTCCTTCCTATAACTACCACACAACACTTTTACAATCACCTTGTTGGGTGGAAGTTGGTCGTGTGGCCACACATAGCTGCAAAGGAGGCTACAAATGTGGTCTTTTACTGGGAACACTACTGTCCCAAATAAATTTGAAATTCTATTATTTTTTTAAAGATTTTATTTATTTATTTGACAGCAGGGGGAGAGAGAACAAGCAGAAGCAGCGGGGAGAGGCAGAGGCAGAGGGAGAAGCAGGCTCCCCACTGAGCAAGGAGCCAGATGTGGGGCTTGATCAGCTGAAGGCAGCTGCTTAACCGACTGAGGCACCCAGGTGCCCTGGGTTTCTATTATTAAGAAAGAAGGATAATTGGTATAGAATATATGCTACACTTTTATACCCAAGACAGCTAGAAGCACTCCCTCAAATATTGTGTTCTTTCTACACAATTTTCCAACCACAATTTTCATAGGTTAAAACAAAACTGCTGTTTTAGAGACACCTAAACTCACTCTCCCGTCCTCCCAAATCCCCTGTCCCAGACTGCTTGGCTCATCACAACTTAGCATACATATGTTTAATCAATGTCATTCATTCACCCAACAAATATTTAGTGGTTACCAAGGACATGAGAGGCACTGTGATAAGTACTAGAGATAAAGCAGAGTACCAGACAGACTTGGTCCTGTTTCCCATTGAGCTTCCATTTTAGAGGGGTTGATACCCTCAGGGGTGACATGTTATTGAGAAAATAATATGGGGAAATATGATAGAGAGCCACTAAGGTGGGAAGGCAGGGAAGAATTTTCTAGGGAGATGACTTTGATACTTATCAAGAAGTGGTCAGCTGTGGGAAGATATGGGACCTTAGGAAAGAGCAGAGGGAGCAGCAAGAAGAAAGGCCCTAAAGTATGAACAGGCTTGGCACATTTAGGAAATAGCTTGGATGCCAGTGTGCCTTAGGAGAACAGTGTTAGGAAATGAAGTTAGAGTAGTAGGAGGGGCCAGGTCACAAAAGGCCTTATGGGCCATGGTAAGCACTCCGGGTTTTGTTCTTATTAAGATGGAGCCACTGAGGCACTTTAAGAAAGGAAGGAATATTATTACAATCTACTTTATTAAAGGTCAGTCTAAATGTTTTTTGTAGAACAGACTGGAATATCGGAGCAAGGGGATGAGGTAGCAAACTGCTCCAGACATGAGAGTAAAAAGTTACAGCAGCATGGACCAGAGTCTTAGCAAAGGAAGGGGTGAAAAGGAGTTTGAAATGAGATGTATTCCAGAAGTACTGAACTTGATGATGAAGTCCATGTTTGTGGTGAGGGATATAAAGGAATCAAGTGTGTCTCTTAGAATGTGGATCTTTGCAACCGGGTTAGGGTGGTTTTCTTAAATGAGGAATTGAGTGGACGGTCAGGTTTAGTGCAATGCCAGGAAATTGACAGTTCTGTTTTGGTCATGTTGTTTGTGGAGCCTGTGAAAAAGTCTGGGTTGGGGCATGTTATTGGATATGTAAGTCTGGAGCTCCTGATAATATTCTTGGCTACAGCAAAAACAAAACAACTATACAATTTAACAGAATAATTCAATCAGAAAATACCTGATTCCACATATGAGCAGGATTCAGCTCTAGAATCTGGAAGGGATACAAAGACATTTTAAAAATTAGCTTTACTGAGCTATAACTTATGTTCAATATAATGCATCCATTTCAGGTGTATAATTCAATAAATTTGGATAAATTCATTCACACATGTAACCACCACAGTGGACATATAGAACATTGATATGAAGTCTTTTAAGATCCCTATCACTTTCTTCATGAAGCTCATCATGTTGTTAGAGGGAAAGAAATGCATGCATGTAAGTTAGAAAAGATGTAAGGAAGTAAAGGATAAGTTTTAACGACTGTTAACGGTTCTCGAAGGATGTCACTTTGGTGAGGATATCCATTGGGAAATGCCTGGCTCTAATGCAGATGTATTTGGGGCAGGAAGCTTGCCATCAACATAAAAGGTCAAGGGAGAAGTCAGGCCAGGGCACAAGACTTTCATCCTCCTAAATATCTCACCAATCTGAAATACCTATAATTATTCACCACTTTGGCTTAAAATATTTGGAATTACCTTTGGAATATAAGTTATAAAATGCACATAAATTTTTCAAGAACGATGTTTGTAGGATACATAGAAAGCCGGCCCTCCATTAACATATACTTATGGTGTCATTGTAAGATTTTCTGGCTCCCACCTCATTAGAGGATACGGAACTTCAGGACAAATGAATGATTAGCAAAGCAAGTATTCAATATCCTCTTAACTCCTCTGTTTTCTTCTAACCTGACAATAGAAAGATTTCCTTCCTTTAGGATATCCTAAATCATTTTGTGGTGGCAAGCCCCTTCAGGAAGCATGTGACATTTGTTTTAGTCTCCATGTGCTAGAACAGGGTAATGTATATGAGGATTCAGTGATAAGAAGCTGAGAGAAGTAAATGGCTCCACTTAGGACAGAGAGCTGGAAAGAAGGAGATTGTTCAAGAAGGACAGGGGCTGATACTCTTCCATCTCATAATACTGCAGGGAAGGGAGGCAGGACTGCCTAATGAAAAGAGTCTGATGAAGTTTTATTGTGCAATGTGCCAAGTAACCTCTTCCATTGTACTGAGGATATCAGTAAAAGGCACCTTGAATATTTTATGTAATTAAATTTATCATTAGTTAAGAGGTGGGAGAAGGATTTCAGCCCCTGCTGTCAAAAGTGGCCCTAAGTGCCCCAATAATATCCTGCTTCAGTAACGTTGCCACCCGTTATTGCAAATTATTTCAACCAAAGTTGAGTGGTTAAATATGGGCTTTACCTTCAGAGAAATGGAAAAATTCTGAAGAAGCTTAGAGAGAAGTTTCAAACTTGCCACAAGCACAGCTGCAGCAGAAGCTCCAGTCTTCTTCAGAGAGGTTTTAAGAACATTGAATGGATTTTGACAGGTGCCTGCTGCTTCCCACTCCTACCCTGTGCTTGCCCCTGTTGTGCCTGTTCAGTTGGCTGCCTGCCAGACCTAAGAAGAGAAGATCTAGATTGCTCTGGTCTTTTTTTGGCAGCTTGATTTTTAAAAGGAAGTTTTATCAGCTTTACCCCACTCCAATGCCCACAGAATGATGAACAACCTATTGTAGGATGAGATGCAATGGCTATTACAAGAACCAGTAAAATAGGGGCGGCTGGGTGGCTCAGTCGTTAAGCGTCTACCTTCAGCCAGCTCAGGGCGTGATCCTGGCGTTATGGGATCGAGCCCCACATCAGGCTCCTCCGCTAGGAGCCTGCTTCTTCCTCTCCCATTCCCCCCGCCTGTGTTCCCTCTCTCTCTGGCTGTCTCTCTCTCCGTCAAATAAATAAATAAAATCTTTAAAAAAACAGTAAAATAGAGTGAGGGTGTAAAGAAAATTAGGGTTAATGTTGAACCTGAGGTAGGAATCCCAGCTGTTAGAAACAGCACAAAATATAAGGGTAATTAAAGGCTCTGTTTTAGATGCTCCCCGCCCCCAACGTGGGTGAAATTTTTTATTCTTTTTTTTCTTTTTTTTTAATTATTATGTTATGTTAGTCATCATACAGTACGTCATTAGTTCTTGATGTAGTGTTCCATGATTCATTGCACATAACACCCAGTGTTCCATGCAATACGTGCCTTCCTTAATACCCATCACTGGCCTATCCCAATCCCCCAACCCCCTCCCCTATAAAACCCTCAGTTTGTTTCCCAGAGTCCATAGTCTCTCATGGTTCATTCCCCCTTTTCTTTACCCCTCTTCATTCTTCCCTTCCTTTTCCTACCAATCTCCCTGCTATTCCTTATGTTCTATAAATGAGTGAAACCATATGAAAATTGTCTGCTTGACTTATTTCACTTAGCTTAATCTCCTCCAGTTCTATCCATGTTGATGCAAATGGTGGGTAATCATTCTTTCTGATGGCTGAGTAATATTCCATCATATATATGGACCACACCTTCTTAATCCAGTCATCTGTTGAAGGGCATCTCATCTCCTTCCACAGTTTGGCTATTGTGGACATTGCTGCTATGAACATTGGGGTGCATATGTCTTAGATGCTTTTAATGAATCCCCCAGTAATCAGATTCATACTCTGGTCTCTGCCTTCGAAGGTACTTATGACTACCAGTTTTTGAGTCTTTTAGGATTCTGAAATTTGTTTCTTAGGGACTTGGTGCTTAGTTTCTGTGGTCTGCTCAGGAGTTATTACAGATCCATCTGTTTTCCAGCTTCCAAAATTTTGCTCAGACTTTTTTTTTGTCTGCTGTCCTTTTTTCCCACCTTTTCTTCATTTCAGGAGAGAAATCTTCTAATGAGATCAAAAAAGCATTTGTAGGGGCGCCTGGGGTGGCTCAGTCGTTAAGCGTCTGCCTTCGGCTCAGGGCGTGATCCCAGCATTCTGGGATCGAGCCCCACGTCAGGCTCCTCCACTGGGAGCCTGCTTTTTCCTCTCTCACTCCCCCTGCTTGTGTTCCCTCTCTCTCGCTGGCTGTCTCTCTCTCTGTCAAATAAATAAATAAAATATTTTTTAAAAAGCATTTGTATTCAATTTTCCAGGAATAAGCAGAAGTTCATGAATAGGTTTTTCTAATAGTCCACTATGCTTTCATTTCTAGAATAAATCCTTTGTGATCTTATTTCTTTATAAGATATTGGTTAGTTCAATTTGGTAATATTTTGTTTAGAATTTTCACATCTATAATTATACATGTATTATAATTTTCCTTGCTTGTATTGCCTTTTTCTAACGCTTAGTGTCCAATTTTACTAGCCTTCCAAGAGAAGATTTTTTATCTTAATGATTTTAATGATAAATATTTTCTCATCTGGACAAATTAGTGGATATAAATACATCTGAATAAATAAAAAGAAGAATATTCTTTTTTTTAAAAGATTTTATTTATTTATTTGACAGAGAGAGACAGCCAGCGAGAGAGGGAACACAAGCAGGGGGAGTGGGAGAGGAAGAAGCAGGCTCCCAGCAGAGGAGCCCAATGCGGGGCTTGATCCCAGAACGCTGGGATCACGCCTTGAGCCGAAGGCAGATGCTTAACGACTGCACCACCCAGGCACCCCGAAAGAAGAATATTCTTAACATTCGGAAAGGGACCATTACTATTTCAAAAGCACTGCTCTATGAAAGGAGGCCAAAACAAAACAAAACAAAACAAAAAAACCAAACCCTCAGTACATGGACTATTACCAATGAAACTGGGATAAAAGGTTGCTTTGTTCAGGGGATTTCATTAAAATGGCTTTGTTAGTTAGAAAAGAAGGGCCATATGCACCCCAATGTTCATAGCTGCAATGTCCACAATAGCCAAACTCTGGAAGGAGCCGAGATGCCCTTCAACAGACGAAAGGATAAAGAAGAGTGTGGTCCATATATACAATGGGATGTTACTCAGCCATCAGAAAGGATAATTACACAATAATTGCATCAGCATGGATGGAACTGCAGGAGATTATTGTAAGTGAAATAAGCCAAGCAGAGAAAGACAATTATATGGTTTCACTTATTTGTGGAACATAAGGAATAGCAGGGAGGATATTAGGAGAAGGAAGGGAAAAATGAAGGGGGGGAGAAACAGAAGGGGGAATGAACCATGAGAGACTATGGACTCTGGGAAACAAACTGAGGGCTTTAGAGGGGAGGGAGGTGGGAGGATGGGTTAGCCTGGTGATGGATATTAAGGAGGGCACGTACTGCATGGAACACTGGGTGTTATACGCAAACAATGAATCATAGAACACTACATCAAGAACTAATGATGTACTGTATAGTGACTAACATAACATAATAAAAAGAAAGAATGTTTGTCTTGAGGAAAAGCCAATAAATTATGTTTTCTATTAGATATCAGTGTTTTTTTATGTTTTTATCTAAATTCCAGTTAGTTAACATACAGTGTAATATTAGCTTCAGGTGTACAGTGTAATGATTCAGAATGGCTAAAATCAACAACACAAGAACAACAGGTGTTGGCAAGGATGTGGAGAATGGGGAACCCTCTTGCACTGTTGGTGGGAGTGCAAACTGGCACTGCCATTTTGGAAAACAATAAATTATGAGTGAATAGAATCTTGCCTGTTCACCTTCATGGTACTATTGTAAGATAAAAGAAAAATTCTGAGTGGATCTTCACAGTGCTCAGCTTTTTTCCCAGGTCAGGCCAGAACAACCCTTCACAGTGGCAGACTCAGGAAAAAGTCCCAATGTTCTCCTTTATCCTTCCTTCCATTCTGCAATTTTTGACTAGATTCTACAGTTATTCCTCTGCCCATATTATCCCTTAATATGCCATGCTTTGGTATTAGGTGATTTAGATGAGAATCATGATGATGGTTAATTTTATATGTCAATTTGACAAGGCCACAGGGTGCCCAGATATTTTGGTAAAATGTTATTTCTGGGTGTGCCTCCGAGGATTTTTCTGGATGAGGTTAGCATTTGAGTTGATAAACTAAGTAAAGCAGATTTCCCTCTTCAATGTGGGTGGGCATAATCTAATTGGTTGAGAGCTGGAGCTGGAATTCTTCCAAGAGCTAAGCCTACAACATCGGACAGGGTTTGACTTCCAGTTCTTTAACTAGATAGTGGAAATGAGTAACCAGAGTAACTTCTTGATGACCCACAGCCCCCAGGCTTTCCCTTTTGACTGCTTCTTCCTATTGAGTAAGCTAGATCACCTTCAGAAGCTTCACTTAATCTTTAACATCTTTCAGGCCACCTATATAAGATTCTCAGGAAGTGTATATAAAAGTTTTTCTGAAAGTACAAAGGCCAAGATCTCCAGAATGCCTCTCTGAAACTCATCAAGTTAGAGGCAAGCATAGGTTTCTGTTCCATAAATGTTTGCTGAATCACTTGAGAGCTCTGGCTCTACAACTAGGGTTCTGGTCTGCCAGGGGTTATAAACTGTTAGAAGGAAGAACGATATATGCATGGAATATAACTATAATTCATTCATTCACTCATTTATTCATTCATTCATTCATTCATTCATTCATTCAAGCACCTAGTGCATGTCAAGCATAATGATAAGAAGGGAAAATAGGACCATAAAAAATTCAGGCAATGTCTTTGTCTTCCTGAAGTTTAAGAGTCTATATAGAGAAATGTAAGGGGCTCTAGAGTAAGGGAGGTATCTGGGCCCCTATGGTGTCTAACCCCAGTTTACAAGGTCAACCCTTCCCCTTCTGCATGTCTCATAGACAATGTTGTGGCATGACCTAGAATAGAAAGCTGTTCACCAGGAGCCAGTCCATTGTGTAAATAAAAGGCTGTGGAACCAGCTTTCCAAACATTCTACCCCATAAAACACTTAGTCCTTATTATGTGCGGAAGTATACTTAAATTTTATTTAATTCTCACAACAATTTGAGGAGCATGACTAATTATTTTATGTTTATATCTAATTAGGAAGTTAAGGTTAGGGAAGATTGAGGGTCTGAAAAGAAAATAGAAGGCATATTGATAATAAGAAAGTGTTAAACTTTAAGCTATGAATTATTAGCTAGTATAATATACTGGCTCCCATCCTTCAGGTCCAGGCCAAGGTAGTGGCAAAGCAAATTTCGCAGTCCAATGCTTGGAAGTTCCTGGCCCTTAGAGAATCATATGAACTGGAGAAGCTGTAGGATAATGGAAGCCTAACATGCCATCTTCCTGCCTGCTCTGTGTCATTGTTCCTGCCTTTGCTCTCTTGTCTCTTTTAATAATGCCATCTTAACATTGGGCTTTGTTTTGACTGAATTATGTTCTCCCAAAAGTCATGTGTTGAAGCTCTAATTCCCAGTGCCTCGGAATATGACTACATCTGGAAATGGGATCTTTAAAGAAGTGATTAAGTTAAAGTGAGGCTGCTATATGCCTTAATCCATTCTGACTGCTGTCTTCATAAGAAAAGGAGTTTAACAAAAAGCAGAATCAGACCCATAAATACAGAGAACAAACCAATGGTTGCCAGAGGGGAAGGGAGTCAGGAGACGGGCAAAATGGGTGAAGGGGAGTGGAAGATCCAGACTTCCAGTTATGGAAAGAATATCATGGGGATAAAAGGCACAGCATAGGGAATATAGTCAGTGATATCGTAATAGCATTGTATGGTTACACTTGTGGTGCCTATGCCACAACCTATAGAGAAGTTGAATCACTATGTTGTACACCTGAAACTAACATAACATTGTGTGTCAACTATACTCAAATATAAAAATTTTAAATAAGTAAATCCATTTTGGTTTTTTTAAGGGGCTTAAGACACACGGAGAGACGCCAGGAGCGTGTGTGCACAGAGAGACAACCATGTGAAGAGACAGCAAGAGGGCAGCCATCTACAAACAAGGGAGAGAAGCCTCAGAAGAAACCAAACCTACCAACACCTTGATTTTGGACTTCAAGCCTCCAGAACTGTGAGAAACAAATTTCTGTTGTTAAACTACCTAGTCTGAGGTATTTTTGTTATGGCAGCCTGAATAGCCTAATACAAGCATTATGAACATGTTGCAGAGTTTTGCAGGTTATAAAGCAGGTACAATAACCTGTCGCAGAAAAGACGAAAATAAAGTGTGATGATCAATGACCAGTAAAACTAAGAGAAAGATGGTTTATTTGTATTAGTGTCAAGCAAAGTAGATATCAAGCAGTATTTGGAATAAAGAAGGCTACTATATAATCATAAAAGAAAATTTATTAAGAAGATAAAAATTCTGAATTTACGTTCACATGGTAACATAGCTTCAAAAATATATAAAGCAGTAAGTAACAAAGTTACAAGTAACAGATAGTGAAAGTCATTTTTGTTTGTACAACAAGGAAATTCATTTGCTTATATAATTGAGAGTCCAGAAGTAGAGGAGGCTTCAAGGTTAGTTGATCCAGTGACTCAAAGGTATAAAGATTCAGGCTCAATTCAGGCTTCACCAAACACTGTGGCCAGGGACATAGGTTTATTGGGTTCAATTAGATTAACTCTGGACACACCCTTAGAGCTAGTGGTCAAATTCCTCCCAAACACATGACTGTATGAGACAAGAGGTGTGCTAATGAAAATTTGAGCCCGTTAGAAAGGTGAGGAATGAATATTCTGTAGGTAAACAAAGATGTCACCTGCAGGGATCAACTCAAAGCACATTTATCAATATAAGCATAATACCCACAATACTTAATCTATACTTGTTTCCAAATACTCTCTATCTAAGTAACAAAGACAGGTACTTCTATTCAGGAACTACCTACACTGAATTAGTGAATGGGTAGTTACAAAGCACTGAAGTTCTCACTCACACAGTATAAATTTTGGAAGAATCTCAAAGACATTCAGTGTGGTATGCTTAAATCTAACTTTCTTTGCCAGGTTTTTAACAGGGCCCTTTCTTCAGTATTGTACTTAGATATTATTGTGTCGGGATAGTTTAAGTAAAGGAATAAATTCTTCATATTTACTATTTTATCATTCTGTAAACATATAACAGATTTCATAAAGATATGAAAGATGGAAACAAAGAAAATTGTCACCATTCATAGTCATCAACAATTTTCTTTAAAGAGCATCATTAAATTTCAATATAGAACATCTTTAAAAGCTCTGGGCTTTTAAAGGAAAACTAGTCTCATAAATATACAAAAATTAAAGAATATCTTCCATTAACACACATATTTGTAAATATAGGCATACCTCAAAGATTGCAGGTTTGGTTCCAGAACACAATAAAGTGAATATCTCAATAAAATGAGTCAAATGAAGTTTTGGTTTCATAATGGATATAAAAGTTATGTTTACACTATAGTCTACTAAGTGTGCAAAAGCATTATATAAAAAATTTATATACCTTAATTTAAATATACTTTATTGCTAAAAAATGCTACCCATCATCTTAGCTTTCAGTGAGTCATTATCACTGATCATAGGTCACCAATATATAATAATAATGAAAAAGTTTAAAATATTTTGAGAATTACCAAAATGGGACATAGAGTCACAAAGTGAGCAAATACTATTGGAAAAATGCCAAAATGTGACACAGGGTTGCCACAAACCTTCAATTTGTTAAAAAAAATACAGTATCTGTGAAGCACAATAAAACAAAATACAATAAAAATAGTTATGCCAGTGGGTTAAAAGGAACATTTGTCTTAACAAACACAAAATACACATGTGAAAGGAAATCTAAGATAAGATAATAATTCAGGGGCATCTGGATGGCTCAGTTGGTTAAACGGCTAACTTTGGCTCAGGTCATGATCCCAGGGTCCTGGGATTGAGCCCCACATTGGGTTCCTTGCTCAGCGGGGTGCCTGCTTCTCCCCTGCCTGCTGCTGCTCCTGCTTGTGTGCTCTCTCTCTCTCTCAAATAAATAAATAAAATCTTTAAACAAAAGATAATAATTCAATCTGCAAATATATAGATATGAAAACCAAACACCAATATAAAAACATAAACTTTTAATAAACATGCTTTATATCATAGAGATAAATTGTGTGGTGTATTTTGGTTTTGCTCACATTTTGTTTCAGGTTATGTCAACACAGTCAAACTAGTTTAATCATGTTTACTCTTTAGTTTGTTCTTTTTTATAGTTCTTTGAGATGTAGGGTTAGGTTGTTTACTTGAGATCTTTCTTTTTTTAAGATTTTATTCATTTATTTGAGAGAGAGAGAGAGCACAAGTGGTAGGGAGGGGCAGAGAAAGGAAGACAAGCAGACTCCAAGCTGAGCAGGGAGCCCGATGCAGGGCTCGATCCCAGGACCCTGAGATCACAACCTGAGCCGAAGGTAGACGGTTAACTGACTGAGCCACCCAGACACCCTGAGATCTTTCTTTTTCAATGTAGATGTTTTCACTATAAACTTCCCAGTTAGTACTACTTTTGCTGTATCCCATAAGTTTTAATATGTTGTGTTTTTGTTTTCATTTTTCTCCAGATATTTTTATATTTCTCTTTTAATGTCTTCTTTTGCTCATTGGCTGTGCAAAACTGTGTTGTTTAATTTCCACCTATTGATGAATTTTCTAGTTTTCTTTCTGCTATTTTTTATTTTTATTTTTTAATTAAGAAAATTTTCATTATGTACACTTTGACCATGTCTACAGTTGATTTCTAGTTTCATTCCATCATGGTCAGGAAACATACTTGGTAGTATTTCAATGTTATTAAATTTATTAAGACTTGCTTTGTAACCTAACATATGATCTATTCTGGAGGATGTTCCATGGGAGCTTGAAAAGAATATATATTCTGTTGTTGGGTTAAAAAAATCTGTATATGTCTCTTAGGTCCATGGTGTTACTCAAATCCACTATTCTTTTCTTGATTCTCTATCTGGTTGATCTATGCAGTAGTAAAAGTAGGGTATTGCAGTCTCCTACCATTACTGTTTTGTTTATTTCTCCTTTCTGCCAATGTCTGTTTTCTATATTTAAGTGCTCTGATGTGGGATGCATATATATTTATAATTGTTGTTTCTTCCTGATGGATTGATCCTTTTATCATTATATAATATTCTTTATTTTTTTTCTGACAGCTTTTGACTTAAAATCTATTTTGTCTGATGTAAGTATAGCCACCTTTGTTTTCTTTTCATTACTATTTGCATGGAATATTTTTTTCCATCCCTTTACTTTCACCTATATGTGCCCTTAAATCTAAAGTGAGTCTCTTGTAGACAGCATATACTTATATATTGTATTTTATTAATTCAGCAACTTTACTTCTGAGTTTAATTCATTTATATTTAAAGTAATTATTTATAGGGAAGGATTTACTATTGTCATTTGAAAAACTGTTTTTTGTTTTATCCCTTTTTCTCTTTTGCTCTTTCTTTGTGCTAGAAACTTGAGTAAACATTTCTCTAAAGAAGACACACAAATGACCAATAGGTATATGTAAAAATGCTCAATGTCACTAATCATCAGGGAAATGCAAATTAAAACCACAATGAGATCCCCTCACATCTATTATAATGTCTGTGATAAAAAAAATAAAAGATAAACATGAGAATGTGAAAAAATTGAAACCCTTGTACACTGTTGGTGGGAATGGGAAATAATGCAGCCTCTGTGGAAAATAGTATAGAAGTTACTCAAAAAATTAAAAACAGAACAACCATATGATATGGCAATTTCACTTGAGTATATATTGAAGGGAATTGAAATCAGGATCTTGAAGAGATATTAGTAGTCCATGTTCATTGTAGTATTATTCACAACTGCCAAGATGTGGAAACTACCAAAAGGTCCATAGAAAGATAAGTGAATAAAGAAATGTGATATATACATACAATGGAATATTATTCAACCTTAAGAAAGAAGATCTTGTCATATGCAACAACATAGAGGAAACTTGAGGGCATTTTCTTAGTGAAATAAGCTGGTCACAGAAGGACAAGTACTGCATGAATACACATATGTGGCAACTGAAAAAGTCAATCTTATAGAAGCAAAGAAGAGAATGGTGGTTATCAGGGGCTACGTAGGAGATAGGAGATATGGGGAGTTGCTGCTAACCAACATATATAAATCTCAGTTATGAAAGATTAATAAACTCCAGAGATCTGACGTACAACATTGTGTCTATAGATAACAATACTGTTGGTCACAATCTGTTAAGAAGGTAGATCTCATGTTAATTGTTCTTGCCAAAGTAAAAAACTACGAATAATCATGTTCATTGTTCCATTTTTTTCATTAATGTCATGATTGACTAAGCCAACTGAGCAACCTGGCCAGTCATTTTATAACAGTCAACATATTTTTGATGTTTTTATTTTATTTTTATTTTTTTAAAAGATTTTATTTATTTATTTGACACAGAGAGAGACAGCCAGCAAGAGAGGGAACACAAGCAGGGGGAGTGGGAGAGGAAGACAGGCTCCCAGCAGAGGAGCCTGATGCGGGGCTTGATCCCAGAACGCCGGGATCACGCCCTGAGCTGAAGGCAGACATTTAACAACTGAGCCACCCAGGCGCCCCTGATGTTTTTAATAGAAGATTTTTTCCCTGCATCTATCAAAAGGATCATATAGTTCTTATCCTTTCTTTTATTAATGCGGTGTATCACGTTGATTGATTTGCAAATACTGAACCACCCTTGAAGCCCAGAAATAAATCCCACTTGATCATGGTGAATGATTCTTTTAATGTATGGTTGGATTTGATTTACTAGTATTTAATAGAAGAATTTTTTTAAGATTTTTATTTATTTATTTGACAGAGAGAGACAGCCAGCGAGAGAGGGAACACAAGCAGGGGGAGTGGGAGAGGAAGAAGCAGGCTCCCAGCAGAGGAGCCTGATGTGGGGCTCGATCCCAGAACGCTGGGATCACGCCCTGAGCCGAAGGCAGACGCTTAACGACTGCGCCACCCAGGCACCCCTAATAGAAGAATTTTTTAAACATTGTTTATCCCTCCTTTTCACCAGGTCTAATTACTGATAATATTTTATCAATAATAAGTTTATTACAAGAAATAAATTATAAGCTACATTTTACAATCCCTTTCAAAAGAACATGTTTCCTTTAGGAAACTACGTCAAGAAAATTAGCTCCCTCTTCTGCAGTATTTTTAGACTTCTGCCCTATGAGACTTTGGATTTAGGATGTTGAGTGTGTGCTTACTGAATTTATCAGCTAAAAATTGTGTAACTAGAGTATGATTTTCTGGTTAGTGTAGCAGATATCAAAATTATTTAATTTCCAATTACACTTATTCATATAATTTGTGTTTCAATGTCTATTATCCCATAAGGGACTTGAGTGAATTTAAATCTAAATTTTCAGTTTTTCTACTCTATTTGCATGTATTAATTTATATCATTTGAAAGACTTTTAATTGCTGGCTTGTATAAAAGTATCCTATATAAAAACAGATACACTGAACTAAATTTGGATTTCAGAACCTAGTTCTAGTGGACTGTACCTGTCAGTTTTTAGAGAGCACAGGACTTGCCATGTTTTTTGCAGATTTTGTGAAAAAATATACTGGTAGAGCATCTTGTACATTTTAGGTTATAACTGGACTCAGACTGTGTGAAGTAGATAATTAAGAATTATCTGGTGATATTATGGAAATACAAAGTTCACCAATATCACTTAGTCCCCAAGCCTAATTTTCTTCTAAAGAAAGCTGGCTAAGCTCACTCATTTATATCATTTGCAAACATATCTCTCAGCAGCAGATTGAAGTGTGACATAATAACAAGAAAACAAGGTGGCTGCTTATATAAAAACTGATTTCACAATGTTTTTAAAGATTATTTTCTGAGTGTCAAAAAAAAAGCAGTTACATTGAGTGGATAACAAAAGCCAAGCTGAGACCATTTAAATTTTCCCCTTTTGATAACTTTAAATGCCTTGAACCACACTTATTTATTTTTAATGGTCTTCAGGTGAATGGGGTTTTCAAACTATATCAGAGAATCATACTATCATAAGAGGCACAGCTCACAAGCAAAAACACTGTAAGGAATCCCTATATTTTCATCCCTCTCCATCCTTTGGCCTCAAAGATGTTTCCAAAAAAGACATACAAAATGGCTAACAGACACATGAAAAAATGCTCAACATCACTAGCCATCAGGGAAATACAAATCAAAACCACAATGAGATACCACCTTACACCAGATAGAATGGAAAATTTAACAATACAGGAAACAACAAATGTTGGAGAGGATGTGGAGAAAGGGGAACCCTCTTACACTATTGGTGGGAATGCAAGCTGGTACAGCTACTTTGGAAAACAGAATGGAGGTTCCTCAAGATGTTAAAAATAGAGCTACCCTATGACCCATCAATTGCACTACTGGGTATTTACCCCCAAAGATACAGATGTAGTGAAAAGAAGGGACACATACACCCCAATGTTCATAGCAGCAATGTCCACAATAGCCAAACGTGGCTAGGAGCCAAGATGCCCTTCAACAGATGAATGAATGAATGAATGAATGAATAAGATGTGGTCCATATATACAATGGAATATTACTCAGCCATCAGAAAGGATGAATACCCACCATTTGCATGAATATGGATGGAAACTGGAGGGGATTATGCTAAGTGAAGTAAGTCAAGCAGAGAAAGACAATTATCATATGGTTTCACTCATATATGGAACATAAGGAATAGGACGGAGGACCATAGGGGAAGGGAGGGAAATCTGAAGGGGGAGAAATCAGAAAGGGAGATGAACCATGAGAGACTATGGACCCCGGGAAACAAACTGAGGGTTTCAGAGGGAAAGGTGGGGGGAGGGGTAACAAGTGATGGGTATTAAGGAGGGCACGTGTTGTGATGAGCACTGGGTGTTATACATAACTAATGAATCACTGAACACTACATCAAAAACTAATGATGTACTACTATATGTCGGCTAACTGAATGTAATAAGAAAAAAGAAGTTTTCATTGTAGATGTAATTTTCTATTTCCATGCTGTGGAAGCCCCCAAGAATGAGCTCATTATCTGTAGCTGTTGAACTTTACATTACACTGGGGATGCGGAGCATACTGAGTACTTTGTCACAGAGCATTATCTACAACTGGTTCGCTTCTTTCCCATTGCTTGACACTGGCAGTAAAGTTACTTCTAGTTAAATGAATTTTTTAAAGGAACAACAACAACAACAACAAAAAAAACCCCAACATGTTCTGATTACAATTTCTATGAAGATATAGTCACATCTGATGAATTCCCTTGTATAATGTTATCAGGTAAGTCAATTTTAATTTCTGATAGTAAATTCACGTAGGACCTCTAATTCAGTCGTACATACTTGTTTTTGAACCAAAAGCATTTGAGTATTTATGTTTAATTTAACGGATCACAACTGCCTGTTATTCCCCTTTTCCATCTTTCTGTGTTAGGTAAAGCAACCCCTCCAAAAGCCACTAGTACTGACCTCCAAAATGTTCACCACAAAACAGATACATAAAAGTAGTAAAAGTTGTTCACAGTAAATATTGCCAAATAATGTTCAAGAAGAGTAGCTTACCAATTCGCCTCACCTAAATAAATGCAGCACCTGATAAATGCAGTGTGTAAACTGCCTAGCACATATAAGCAGTGTTCATATCGATGTGTATCCACAGGCTTAGCACCCCCCCATGTATATTAAAGAGTGCTGACAGGCACCCATTGATGTAACCGAATATTTTTTTCAATCCTTAAAAAATTCCTGGTAATCATCTCAGAGAAAAAAAAATATATGATACGACTTCGGGTCTGGCAGGAGAAAATCTGACTCTTCTGAAGAAAGATTATAGTTCTGGTAGTTACAGAAACTAGACTTGGGCCAGGCATCAGGTCTTGATGTTAGACTCCTGTGACTGTATATAGATGCTTCCTAAATCCCATTTGAAGTTTCATAATAGGTTTTATTGTAAATACATGGCTCCATTTTCATAACCTGCATTTGCATGTGTCCTGTAAATGATTTTTCAAAATTATCTACAGAACACCAATTTTAACAAATTACAGTCACTCAAAAAAAGATCACAACTTCCTTCAGTAGTCTTAGAACTACAAACACACAGTCTGCTGTCCTCCTTACTAAAATATTCAAATTTAACTGTGGTGCAAAATTGGTCTGTTGAATTATCTTCAGCTTATTTATGTAACTATGCTATATTGCAGGTACCCAGCAAAATAATACCACTGCTTTCATAGCATTAAGTTTCCTAAGTCAGCAAACCAGCAAGGCTACGTCAAATTTATTGTGGCTATACAACAAAGCTTCAGTTTTCCACACAGATCAACAAGAGGGATGTTCATAACACTGCAATTAAAAAAAAACTACATTGTGTATTCTTCTTCCCCTTTCTTTGTTCTTTCTAGGAAAATTCAAAGTATAAACACAGAAATATCTAATTCAGATTCCACTCATTTTTAATTTTTGTAATTCCACCAAGAGCCAGGTATTATGTTTAAGTTCTGCAATATTTATCTTTTTGGTATTTATTTAAAAGGAGATGTTTTCAACTTGCAATTAGCATTATATACCACCTATTATATAAATGAATATTACATATATTATTATAATTAAATTTATACATTAAAATAACTCTAAGGGTCTTAATTAGCTTCAATTTTGTTTGATTAGTTCTAATTACTGGTAGTACTTGAAATTATTTAAATGGCATTTCAAAGAGGTCCTCCATTATCTCAACTTTTCAGAAACTGTAGATGGCTTTCCAGTTAGTCTGAATAAGGGAGGCTAAAGTAATGTTAATTTTCTTTGGAGAATCTACTGGGTGATCAGAACACAAAGTTTGGATCCAGAGTGTCTGGAGGCAATCCCTGGCTTGACACCTATAGATTCTGACTTCTTAGGCAAGTGACTTAACACATCTGTGCTTCAACGTCCTCATCTGTGAAAATTGGAATAATAAAGGTAGTATTTACTCCACAGAATTATGACTACTAAATGAGTTAACATTTTAAGTCCTTGAGACATAGTAATTATTATCTTTTTTTTTTCAAATTAACAGCTAAAATTCACTTACTTGGTTTGCTTTAATTTCCTTTAGACTTGCATGAAATTAAGTCAACAATGCTTATCTGTAACCCCTTCTTAGGCTTTTGAAGTAATCTCCACAATATGGCAATTGTTACGGTTTTAGGAAGGACCCATTTCATTGTTATGTATTAATTTATGTCTTAAATTTCATGTATTATTTGAAAAATAACAGAATTAGCACATTAAAAAAGGGGTGGGGCAGGTAAAGCACAAGCTCGTGTGCCTAGGGAGGTCACTTGGAGCCACCACCAACACTAGGGAGCCCAGGAATGTATCTCCAGATCTCGCGAAGAGAATGTTCTCCCAAAACATGCCGATTGGGAGAATCCTACTGTTATTGTACCCACCTGTTACGAAGCTGACCCAGCATTTGAGCACTGTGGATTCGTAAGCTGTGGTCACATGAATACTGTCATCATGTGGACAGTACAATTATGTGGCAGGCCCAGACATACTGGTCATGTCAATATCGTGGGCTTCTAAACCGTAAGTTCATCTGGTCTCTCTGAACAGGTTGTCACTATGATCACGTGGTAGATTCAGCTTCAAGTCACTGCAGCATCACGGACTCTTAAATCCTGCCCATCATGTGCATGTTTCCTGTCATGTGGCCCTTACCAGCTAGCTGCATGTGGAAGCTTCAGCTCTCAAAGTGGCATGGATGTCAGGCTCGGTTGTCTGTATCACACGAAGATCGCGGACTACCAAATTGTAAATCTATGAGTCAGCAGACATGTGGCTCCTACGATTACGTGGCAGTCACGTGAGCACTGCAGCTATCCAATCGCTGTTGGTCGCCTATATCCTATGGTCACGTGAGGCTAAGCTTTCTCAGTCACGTGAGGCTCAGCTTTCTCAGTCACGTGAAAATCGAGGGCTTCTGAACCCGGAGGCAACTTAGATCTTTCTGTCATGTGGACCCTGCCAGTGAAGACCCTGGAAGACAGGTAGACCCCCCCCAACAGCTGTGGGTTACACGAATCCTGCCGTCTGATTCCCCCTACGGTCGTGTGAGAGTGTCTGTGCTTTTAAGTGTGTGGCGTCTCCTGAAGTGTGGCTTAACTTAGCTTTCTGAGAAGTCAGACCTGTACATAGAGAAGACCTTTAGAACTGCGGTCTGTCCCCTGACAAAGGGAGAATTTTCCTGAGACTCCGGTTCAAATCCCATCCTTTCCACGAACTTTTATATCCTGCCGCGGCAAACGGCACTCGGGGCGGGGGGGGGGGCGGGCCGCCAGTTTACTCAGAGAATTGGCCTGACAGGATGCTGCGGCAGGGGTTCGTGTATTTCTCTCAATGGCCAGTCTCTAGAAACGCGGTGGGACCCGGTTCCCATTCCTCTTCCCCACCCCCACCCGAAAGCCCTACTCTTGATTATCTCCCTGCCGTATTCGTTGTGTGCATTGGACTCCTCTGCCATCGTCTGACCGGGCTGTTACCAAAGACACCAGAGACCTCCTAGATACCAATTTGTATAAACAATTCTAAATCTGATCTTAATTTCTCTCTCTTCTTGGATTCTGTAGAGAGAGGTAAGAAAGACTTTTTTAGAGAGTTGAATATTTTTTCAATAGTGTGAAAGTTCAACTATACTCAAAAAATATTTTTAAGTGTGACAGTAGCCATTATATGAAGTTTAAGAATGTTTTTCTTAGATTTACTTTGTGGTTCAGTAGTTTTTCAAAGTGCACATTGGGTGCATATATTTTGTGTTAGGGATCTCTAAGGGCTTAAGCTAATCCAACCAGACTATTAGCTTCTGATTTTCCTCCTGATTTTCTAACGATTGCTTCTTAGAATCCTTGAAAACTCTCTCCCTTTTTCCTGTTCTTCATGTGGAAAAAAATAGTAAATTTATTTAAGAAAAACATATTAAGTAAAATTATGGGTGATACATTTAATATAAAGATCACATAGATGGTAGTGAATGAGTAAAATTCAGTAAATAAAGGATTGTGTTTACATTTGTGGGGTTTTGTGTTTGATAGACACTTAAAAATATTGTCATGTGCAATATTTTTATTATATCATATCCACTTTATCTTTTTTCTCAGCACTTCCAGATTTGATATAGAAAACACTATGTCTGAAAGACAGCAACAACAAAAATATGTTCTTCCATCAGAGATATATGGGACATACAGAAATGAAGGTAAAAGGATTTTTACGTTGTCATATTTTTAAGATAACTATGCTAATAAGCAATTTGAATATCAAAGAGAGAGGTAGTGTCTTAGTCCATTCAGGCTGCTTTAACAGAACATCATGGAGTTTACAAGTGAGAGTAGCCAAGTGAGCCAATTCACAGAATATTTCATGGAACCAAATCTTTTTGCTGTTGTAAATGATATATTCACAATGAAATATTATTTTCTGTTAAAATTCTTTTGTATATATTAGTATTACATCCAATAAATTGGTTAATCTCTATTCTTATAATTTTCTGTAGATTCTCTGGAATTTTTTATGAAAATAGTTTTGTTTCTTCACTTTTACACATTTATTAATTTATGTGTATATGTATGCATTTCTTTATTTTGGTTAACTGCACTCACTCACTCCCTAGGAGACTCAGATGTTGAACAGAACTGATTATATGAGGGGCCTGGGTGGCTCAGTTGGTTGAGAGTCTGATTCTTGATTTTGGCTCAGGTCATGATCTAAAGATTGTGAGATTGAGCCCCACGTTGGGCTTTGTGCTAGTGCAGAGTCTGCTTGAGATTTTCTCCTTCTCCCTCTGTCCCTCCCCAACTCATGCACTCTCTCTCTCTTAAATAAATAAAATCTTTAAAAAAAAAACTGATTGGGGCGCCTGGGTGGCTCAGCGGTTAAGCGTCTGCCTTCGGCTCAGGTCATGATCCCGGCGTTATGGGATCGAGCCCCACATCAGGCTCCTCTGCTGAGAGCCTGCTTCTTCCTCTCCCACTCCCCCTGCTTGTGTACCCTCTCTCGCTGGCTGTCTCTCTCTGTCAAATAAATAAAATCTTTAAAAGTAAATAAATAAAAAAGAACTGATTATATCAGTCATCCTTGCCTCTTCTGATTTAATATGGAATGCTTTTAATGTTTCACAATTATGTATGGCGTTCGTTTTAGTCTTTTTTAAAAAAAATGCATGTTATCAGTTTAAAGAAATAGCTCTCTATTCTTGGTTAGCTGAGAGTTGTTTAATCTTGATTGGTTATTGAATTTTATTTATGCCCTTTTTTCTGAAATCTTTGTGATGATTATCCTTTTCCTGCTTCTTTATCTTATTAATGTGATGGATTATTATGGATCTCCTAATGTTAAACCACACTGTAAGTTTGGGATAAACACAACTTTGTTATGTTGTATTATCTGTTTTACCCATTGTTGGATTTGGTTTGCTATTATTTCCAATTTTTTGCATTTCTATAACTAATTAAGATTGAATAGTAATTTTGCCTTTCCTGTATTATTTGTCAAGAGTTTTCTTTATATTAAAAAAGAAAACTATTTACATTTTTATTTTCTATTTCTTCAATTTAAAAGAATAATATTTTATGACACGTGAAAATTATTTGAATTTCTCATGTCTGTGGCAATATGTTAAGTTTTACTGGAACAGAGCCATGCTATATGTATGGCAGCCTTTGGCTGACAACAGATTTGAATAGATCCATCAAAAACTGAAAAGCCTGCAAAACCTCAAATATTTATGATCTGACCTTTTCCAGGAATATTTGTTGAGCTCTGGCTTAGAGCAAGTGTCCTTAAAGCAAGTGCACAGTAACTGGTAAATGGCTGCAATTTCTTTTGGCTAAGCCCAGGAAGATTTACTGTAGTCAATAGTGACTTCATTCTAGGGTCTTTTCTCAGTAGTCCATTTGCTCATGGTGTTGTGACTCAGGTGTGGGAATTGATTTTTCAACTATTCAAATATGTAAAAGCCATTTTCAGCTTGTAGGGCCCACAGAAACAGGTCACAGGAGAGGTTTGGTCCATGGGCCATAGTTTGCCAATTCCCTGCTCTATGCTAATGGAATCACTAGGTCTCAAAAATAGCACTGAGTGGAAGGTCAGCAAACGAGATGGAAATCATTCCTAGGATCTTCTGGCAAGCATAAACCAAAAACTGACACTTCAACACTGTAGTTTTCAGTCCTGGTTGCACACTGCAGTCATGTGGAGAGTTTAAAAAATGTAGTTGCCTCGTCTGGTTCCAATTCTGCTTTAGTTGTTGTAGGTATACTCTGGTGCTAGCATTTTTTTAAATTTCTTTTTCTCAAATTTTTATTTAAATTCTATATAGTGTAATATTGGTTTCAGGAGTACAATTTAGTGATCCATCACTTATATATAACACCCAGGGCTCATCATAAACAAGTACCCTCCTTAATACCCATCACCCATTTAGCCCATTCCCCACCCACCTCCCTCCATCATCCCTCAGTTTGTTCTCTATCATTAAGAGTCTCTTATGGTTTGTTTTCCCCTCTGTTTCTCCCCTATGTTCATCTGTTTTGTTTCTTAAATTTCACATAGGAGTAAAATCATATTTTATTTGTCTTTCTCTGACTTATTTCACTTAGCACAATACACTGTAGCTCCGTCCACATCATTGCAAATGGCAAGATTTCATTCTTTTTGATGGCTGAGTAATATTCCACTATATGTATATACCACTTCTTTATCCATTCATCAGTTGATGGAAATTTGGGATCTTTCCATAGTTTGGCTATTGTAGATAATGCTGCTATAAACATAGGGGTTCTGGTGCACCTTTGAATCAGTATTTTCTAATCCTTTTTGTAAATACCTGGTAGTGCAATTGCTGTATCTTGAGGTAGTTCTATTTTAACTTTCTGAGAAACCTCCATACTGTTTTGTGGTTTCACCTGTTTGTATTCCCACCAACAGTGTAAGAGGGTTCCCCTCTCCATATCTTCACCAACATCTGTTGTTTCCTGTGTTGTTCATTTTAGCCATTCTGACAGGTGTGAGGTGGTGTCTCATCATGGTTTTGATTTGTATTTCCTTGATGATGAATGTTATTGAGCATCTTTTCATGTGTCTGATGGCCATCTGGATGTCATCGTTGGAAAAATGTCTATTCATGTCTTCTGCCCATTTCTAAACTGGATTATTTGTTTTTTTGAGCGTTGAGTTTGAGAAGTTCTTTATAGATTTTAGATACCAATCCTTTACCAGATATGTTATATTGTGAATATCTTCTACCATTCCATAGGTTGCCTTTTAGTTTTGTTGATTGTTTCCTTCATTGTACGGAAGATTGTTATCTTGATGAAGTCCCAATAGTTCATTTTTGGTTTTGTTTCCCTTGCCTCTAGAGTCATGTCTAGTAGATTTGTGTCTCATGACAAGTTGCTATGGCCGTGGTAAAAGAGGTTGCTGCTTGTGTGCTCCTCTAGGATTTTGATGCTTTCCTGTCTCAAATTTATGTCTTTCATACATTTTGAATTTATTTTTGTGTATGGTGTAAGAAAGTGTTCCAGTTTCATGCTTCTGCATGCTGCTGTCCAGTTTTCCCAGCACTACTTGAAGAAACAGTTTTTGTCCATTGGATAATCTTTCCTGCTTTCTTGAAGACTAGTTGACCATGTAGTTGAAGGTCCATTTCTGGGTTTTCTGTTCCACTGATCAATGTGCCTGGTTTTGTGCCAGTACCATACCATCTTGATGGCTACAGCTTTGTACTATAGCTCGAAGTCCAGAATTGTGATGCCACCAGCTTTGGTTTTCTTTTTCAATTCCTTTGGCTATTTGGGGTCTTTTGTGGCACCATACAAATTTTAGGATTGTTTTTTCTAGCTTTTTGAAAAATGTTGTTGGTATTTTGATAGGGATTGCATTATATTTGTTCTTCCAATCTACGACCATGGAATGTTTTTCCATTTCTTTGTGTCTTCTTCAATTTCTTTCTTAAGTGTTCTGTATTTTTTAGCATACAGACCTTTTACGTCTTTGGTTACATTTTTTCCTAGGTATCTTATGGTTTGGGGTACAATTGTAAATGAGATCGATTCCTTGATTTCTCTTTCTTTTGCTTCATTATTGGTGCATAGAAATGCAACAGATTTCTGTACATTGATTTTAGATCCTGCGACTTTGCTGAATTCATATATTAGTTCTGCCAGGTTTTTTGGTGGAGTTTTTTGGGTTTTCTACATAGAGTATCATGTCATCTGCAAATAGTGAAAGTTTCACTTCTTCCTTGCTGGTTTGGATTCCTTTTATTTCTTTTTGTTGTCTGATTGCTGAGGCTAAGACTTCCAGTACTATGTTAAATAGTAATGGTGAGAGTGGACATCCCTGTCTTGTTCCTGACCCTAGAGGGAAAGTTCTCAGATTTTCCTCATTGAGGATGATATTAGCTGTGTCTCTTTAATATATGGCCCTTCTGATGTTGAGATATGGTCCATCTATACCTACTTTGTAGAGGATTTTTATCAGGAATGGATGGTGTACTTTGTCAAATGCTTTTTCTGTATCTAATGAGAAGATCATATGGTTCTTATCCTTTCTTTTATTAATGTGGTATATCACATTGATTAATTTGTGAATATTGAACCACCCCTACAGCCCAGAAATAAATCCCACTTGATCGTGGTGAATAATTTTTTTAATGTACTCTTGGTTTCATTTTGCTAGTTGAGAATTTTTGCATCCATGTTCATCAGGGATATTGGCCTGTAATTCTTCTTTTTAGTGGGGTCTTTGGTTTTGGAATCAAGGTAATACTGGCCTTGTAGAATGAGTTTGGAAGTTTTCCTTCCATTTCTATTTTTTGGAACAGTTTGAGAAGAATAAGCATTAAATCTTCTTTAAATACCTGGTAGAATTCCCTGGGAAACCATCTGGCCCTGGACTTTTGTTTCTTGGGAGGTTTTTGATTACTGATTCAATTTCTTTACTGGTTATGGGTCTGTTCAAATTTTCTATTTCTTCCTGTTTCAGTTTTGGTAGTTTGTATGTTTCTAGGAATTTGTCCATTTCTTCCAGATTGTCCAGTTTATTGACCTATAATTTTTTTATAATATTCTCTTATAATTGTTTGCATCTCTGTGGTGTTGGTTGTGATCTCTCCTCTTTTTCTCATGATTTTATTTATTTGGATGCTTTCTCTTTTCATTTTGATAAGTCTGGCTAGGGGGTTATCTATTTTGTTAATTCTTTCAAAGAACCAGCTCTTAGTTTTGTTGATCTGTTCTACTAGGGTTTTTTTGTTGTTGTTTGTATATCATTTATTTCTGCTCTAGTCTATTATTTTCCTTCTTTTTTAATGTTTTTTTATTATATTATGCTAGTCATCATACAGTACATCCCTGGTTTCTGATGTAAAGTTCGATGATTCATTAGATGCGTATAACACCCAGTGCACCATGCAATACATGCCCTCCTTACTACCCATCACCAGTCTATCCCATTCCCCCACCCCTTCCCCTCTGAAGCCCTCAGTTTGTTTCTCAGAGTCCATAGTCTCTCATGCTTCATTCCCCCTTCTGATTACCCCCGCTTTCTTTATCCCTTTCTTCCCCTACCGATCTTCCTAGTTCTTACGTTCCATAGATGAGAGAAACCATATGATAATTGTCTTTCTCTACTTGACTTACTTCACTTAGCATTATCTCCTCCAGTGCCGTCCATGTTGCAGCAAATGTTGAGAAGTCGTTCTTTCTGATAGCTCAGTAATCTTCCATTGTATATATGGACCACAACTTCTTAATCCAGTCATCTGTTGAAGGCATCTCGGCTCCTTCCGTGATGTAGCTACTGTGGACAATGCTGCTATGAACATTGGGGTGCATATGGCCCTTCTCTTCACTACGTCTGCATCTTTGGGGTAAATACCCAGTAGTGCAATGGCTGGGTCATAGGGTAGCTCAATATTTCCCTTCTTCTGCTGGCTTTAGGCTTCATTTGCTGATCCTTTTCTAGCTCTTTTAGGTGTAAGATTAGGTTGTGTATATGAGACTTTTTTTTTGCTTCTTGAGGTAGGCCTGTATCGCAATATCCTTCCCTCTTAGGACTGCCTTTGCTGTATCACAAAGGTTTTGGGCTGTTGTGTTTTCATTTTCATTTGCTTCCATGTATTTTTTTTAATTTCTTCTTTAATTTCCTGGTTAACCCATTCATTCTTTACTAAGATGTTCTTTAACCTCCATGTATTTGGAGTCCTTCCAAATTTTTTTCTTGTGGTTGACTTCAAGTTTCATAGCATTGTGTTCTGAAAATATGCATGGTATGATCTTGAGCCTTTTGTACTTGTTGAGGCTTGATTTGTGACCCAGTATGTGATCTATTCTGGAGATTTTTCCATGTAGACTCAAAAAGAATGTGTATTCTGCTGTTTAGGATGAAACATTTTGAATAAATCTGTTAAGTCAATCCAGTCCAGTGTGTCTTTCAAAGACATTGTTTCCTTGTTGATTTTCTGCTTAGATGATCTGTCCATTGCTATAAGTGGGATGTTAAAGTGTTGTTTTATTATCAATGAGTTTCTTTATGTTTGTTATTAATTGATTTATATATTTGGCTTCTCCTGAGTTGGGAGCATAAATATTTACACTTGTTAGAACTTCTTGATGGATGACCCCTTAATTATGATATAATGTCCTTCTTTATCTCTACTTATAGTCTTTGGTTTAAAATCTAGTTCTTGTGGTATAAGTATGGCTACTTTATTTTAGTGTCTGTAAACATAATAGATGGTTCACCGTCCCCTCACTTTCAATCTGCTGATGTCTTTAGGCCTAAAACAAGTCTCTTGTAGGCAGCATATAAATGGGTCTTTTTTTATCCATCCTGATACCCTATGTCTTTTGATTGGAGCATTTAGTACATTTACTTTCAGAATGATTATTGAAAGATATGAACTTAGTGCCATTATGTTACCTATAAAGTTAATGTTTCTGGTGATGTTCTCTGTCCCTTTCTAGTCTTTGTTGCTTTTGGTCTTTTTTTCCCCCACTCAAAGAGTCCCCTTTAATATTTCTTGCAAGGCTGGTTTAATGGTCATGAATTCCTTTAGTTGTTCTTTATCTGAGAAATTCTTTATCTCTCCTTCTATTCTGAATGACATCCTTGCCAGATAAAGTATTCTTGGCTGCATATTTTTCCCATTCAGCATGTTGAATATATCATGGCCCTCGTTTCTGTCCTGCTAAGATTCTGTGGACAGATCTGCTGCAACCTGATCTGTCTTCCCTGGTAGGTTAAGGACTTTTTTCCCTTGCTGCTTTCAGGATTCTTTCCTTGTCTGTGTATTTTGTGAGTTTGACTATGATATGTCTTAGTGATGGCCAGCTTTTGTTGAATTTAATGGGAGTTCTCTGTGCTTCTTGGATTTCAGTGTCTATGTCCTTATTTGGATTAGGAGTTTTCTCATCTAATTTACTCAAATAAACCTTCTGCCCCTTTTTCTCTCTCTTCTTCTTCTGGGATTCCTATGATATGAATGTTATTGGCCTTTAAGGGGTTGCTGAGTTCCTTACATCTACATTTGTGATCCAATACCTTTCTTTCCCTCTTCTTTTTAGCTTCATTATTTTCCATAATTTTATCTTCTGTATCACTGATTTATTCTACTGTTTTATCCATCCTCATTGTCATGGCATCTAGTCAAGTTTGTATTTCAGTTATAGCATTTTTAATTTCAGCTTGACTAGTTTTTAGTTCTTTTATCTCTGCAGTAAGTGATCTTCTAGTGTCTTCTATGCTTTTTTTAAGCCCAGATAATATCCTTATAATTGTTGTCTTAAATTCCAGTTCAGACATCTTACTTATGTCTGTATTGATTAAATCCCTGGCCTTTACTTCTTCCTGTTCTTTCTTTTGGGGTGAATTCCTCTGTCTTATTTTGTCTAGGTTACTGGGGGTTTTTTTGTGAGATTGTTAGGAAAGCTTGTTATATTCCTGCTCCTGAGAGTAATGGCTATATTAAGAAGAGGTCCCCCCCAAAAAAAAAGGCCGTATATGTACTCTGCTCCTGTGTTTTGGCTGCTCCTGCCCTCAGGTCAGTCCTCTACAGAGTTTCTTTTTGCCTGCAGTGGGGGTTGTTTTGACCTTGTCCACTGTGTGCCAAGTTTTAACTAGGTGTCTTTTGGTCTGCTTGTTTAAAGAAGCTAGATTTAAAAAAAAAGAAGCAGCAGCAGATCCTATTTCACCCAGAGCTGAAGCTTTGCGGTACTCTATGATCAGTAAACTTGGTGCCTATGAGGGGTTTGTGCTGGTCTTCTAAGGGTGGGGCCTGCTGCACTGATTCCAGGAGGACTTGCCTAGGAAAGATGCTTCTGCAGGGTCAAGGGGGGCGGAGTTTGGTGTAAGCAGTTCCGGCATCCACTGGGGGCACTGTGTTGCTCACTGAAGACTTTCAGTGCTGATGGGCGGGGATGGGGAATGGCCTTGTCCCACTCTCTCGTCCCTGGAGCAGGGAGTTTGCACCTGTCAGTCTTCACAGAAGAGCAAACAATCACCCATCTTGTGTCCCTGGCTTCTGTCAGGTCCATGCCTTCACCCTGTCTGTGTCTGAGCTATCTGCCTGCCAGGTGGCATAGTACTCCTGTGTTTTATCTCAGGTGTGCAGCTGGGTTTCAAAACTCCAAATTTTAGGAATCCACATGGCTTGGACCTGCACTGGTCCTTTGGGGGAGGGTCCCACCACACTTTTCTGGTTTGCAGGCTTGTTCCAGAGAAGCGGTGGAAAACTACACTGTGGTTCGGAGATTATGGTAAAACACAGCAATAAGTCGGCAGTATGATTTGATATCTATCTAGCTGTGTTCGAGGGATGAGGCAAGCTTAGGGTCCCCCTACTACTCCGCCATCTTAACTCCTCCCTTTTTTTTCTGTCTCCCCAAGTGGCTCTAGTGAGTGAACAAGGTTCAGAGCTACCTGAATGATTTAAATGATGGCAGTGCAAGTATTTAACAATAGTTCACTTGAAAATTTTATACTTGTGGTTTTGGAATAATAATATTACATTAATAAATACATATAATATGCCAGTAGTAATAAACAATGTGTAGATGAAAACCAAGCACCTATGAGCACAGTGCTGACTTGGCAGTGAAACTTTCTTTGCAGGAGACAATCACAACCCAGCGTAAGGTTGGAAGAGACAGAACAAACTCAACAAATCAAATGATTTGCACTAAGAGAATATAAAAAAAAATAGAAAAAGCTGAAAGGACCTTAAGATATATTATCTTAGAGTGATAAAAGAGTGATAAAGGAAGAAATTATATCCATTATACAAGAATAAAAAACTGATCAAGAAATATGGCTAATTTAACATCAAGATATACTTTTGCTTCTTCCTGAAATCTCATTACAATAATATCAAAGGTATACAGATACATGTGATGGGATATTACTCAGCAATAAAAAAGGCAAAAATATGGGTGGATCTCAAAAACATTGTGCTGACTTAAAGAAGCCATACACAAAGGCATAGAGGATGTATGATTCCATTTATATGAGATTCTAAAGCAGGCAAAATGAATATGTAGTGACAGAATGCAGACCAAGGTTTACATGGAGAGGAGAGAAAAGGAGACTAATTTGACATGGTATATACCCATGTGGTATATGCTTTATATCTTGATCAAGGTGGTAGTTATCTCTATCCCTGATTTTTACATATAAGTAACTTGGGATCAGGATAAATTGGGTGAATCATCCAAATTGTTGCAGCTCATTAATCAGAGAGATGACAGGGGGATCTGATTATCAATAATAAATTTTCTGTTGTGCTGTGTAATGAGTCAATAGGAGTAGTGCTTTCCCCCAACCACCCGACAAGACCTCAACCCAGCCTTGTATACAAGTGAAGCATGGACATGAAAGTATAAATATCTGCATTCCAGCCACCCAGTTTTTAAACACTGTTGACATTCTTATGTTCTTTTACCTTGACTTCTTTATGTTTTCATTTATAAATCAAAACATAAACTTCCACTAATATTTACTTCTGAGTAATGTATTATAATGTACATTTTTAAAAATTGTGGTAAAAAACACAGAACATAAAATTTACCATTATAACCATTTCTAAGTATATAGTTCAGCACTGTTAAGTATACTCACATTGTTGTGAAACCAATCTCCAGAACTTTTTCATCTTGCCAAACTGAAACTATATTAAACAACAGCTTCTCCTTGCCCCTTTCCCCCCAGGCCCTGATAACCACCATTCCACTGTCTGTTTCTATGAATCTGACTACCTAAGATACATCATAAGAGTGGAATCATACACTATTTGTCTTATTGTGACCAGCTTATTTCATTTAGCATAATGTTTTCAAGGTTCATCCATCTTGTAGCATGTGACAGGATTTTCTTCCATTTTAAGGTTGAATAATATCCTATTGTATGTATATACCAGAATTTGTTTATCCATTCATCCATCAATGAACATTTTACCATCTAACTCTTGGCTGTTTATGAATAGTGCTATAAATGTGCATGTGCAAATATCTCTTTGAGACTCCACTTTCAATCCTTGTGAATATATAACCAGAATTGGGATTGCTGGGTCATATGGTAGTTCTTTTTTTAATTTTTTGAGGAATTTCCATACAATTTTCCATAAAAGCTATATTGTTTTGCATTTCCACCAACAGTGCATGAGGCTTCCAATTTCTTCACATCCTCACAAACACTTGCTCTGTTTAGTTGTTTGTTTGTTGTTTTTGTAGCCATCCTAATAGGTGTAGGTGATATCTCATTGTGATTTTTATTTGCATCCCTCTGTTGGTTGGTGATGTCTCCTTCTATTCCTATTTTGTCAAGTGTTTTTTTTTAATTATGAAAGGGTGTTGAATTATGTAAAATGTTTTTCTGCACAACTGTGATGATCAGTTTGTTATTGTCCTTCATTCTGTTAATATGATGTGTTACATTGATTGGTTTTCACGTGTTGAGCTATTCTTACATCCTAAGGATAACTTGCACTTGGTCATGGTGTATAAACATTTTAATGTGCTGTTGCATTTGGTTTGCTCATATTTTGTTGAGGATTTTACGTCAATATTCACCATGGATATTGGCCTATAATTTTCTTGTAGTGTCTGTCTGACTTTGGTGTAAGAGTAATGCTGGTATTATAGAATAAGCTTGGAAGTGTTCCATCTTCTATTTTTTGGACAGGTTTCATTTGGCATTCATTCTTCTTTAATATTTGATAGAATTCTCCAGTGAAAGGCATCTGGTCCTGGACTTTACCTTGTTGGGAGGTTTTTGGTAATTGATTACCTCTCTTTACTCACTATCAATCTGTTCAGATTTTCTATTTTGTTTATGATTCAGTCTTGGTAGTTTGTGTTTTTCTAAGAATTTATTTCTTCTGGTTTTCCAATTTGTTGGCATATGGTTGTTCATAGTATACTCTTACAATACTTTTCATTTCTGTACTATCAGTTTTAATGTCCCTCTTTTATTTCTGACTTTAGTTATTTGGATCTTTATTTTTTTCCTAGTGAATCTAACTAGAGGGTTGTCAATTTTGTTTATCTTTTCCGACTCTAAAGTTTCATTGATTTTTCCTATTGTTTTTCTTTTCTCTATTTCATTTATCTTTGCTCTTACTTAATTATTTCTTTCCTTCTGCTACTTTTGGGTTTAGCTTGTCCTTTTTCTAATTTCTGGAAGTATAAAGGTATGTTGTTGATTTGGGATCTTTTGTCTTTTTAATGTACACATTTAAAACTATAAACTTCCTTGTTAGCACTGCTTATGCTGCATCCCGTAAGTTTTGGTATGTTGTATTTTCATTTTAATTTGTCTCAAAGTAGTTTCTAATTTCCTTTGTGACTTCTTCTTTGACCCATTAGTTGTTTATGAGTGTGTTGTTTAATTTCAATACATTCATGGATTTTCCAGTTTTCCTCATACTGTTGATTTCTGGTTTCACTCCATTGTGATTGGAAGAGATGCTTTATATTATTTCAGTCTTCTTGAGTTTGTTAAGACTTATTTTGTAGCCTTACATGCACTCTATCCTGGAGAATGTCCCATATGCACTTGAGAAGAATGTATGCTGTTCTTGGGGGAGTGTTTTGTATATGTTTGTTTGGCCCAATTAATCTATTTGTTGCTCAAGTCCTCTATTTCCTTACTGATCTTCCACCTGGTTGTTCTATTCATTATTGAAAGGTATTACAGTCTCCTACTGTTGTCTTGCTGTCTATCTCCCTTTTCAATTCTATCAAAGATTGCTTCATGTATTTAGGAACTCTGTAGTTTAGTGCATAAATACATAAATAATTGTTATATCATCTTGGTGAATTGATCCTTTTACTATTATATAATGTCCTTCTTTGTCTCTTTTGACAGTTTTTTACTTAATGTATATTTTGTCTGGTTTTAGTATAACTGCTGCTGCTCTCTTTTGGTTACCATTTGCATAGAGTATCTTTTTTCACCCTTTCATTTTTGGCTTACATGTGTCCTTAGATCTAAAGTAAATCTCTTGTATACAGCATATAGTTGGATCTTGTTTTTTCAATCCATTCAGCCAATCCATGTCTTTTGATTGGGGAGATAAATCCATTTACATTTAATGTAATAACTTATGGGGAAGGACTTACTATTGCCATTTTGCTCATTATTTTCTGTATGTCTTGTAGCTTTTTTGTCCCTACTTTCCTCTCTCACTGTCTTCCTCTGTATTTAATTGATGTTTTGTAGTGATATGCTTTGATTCCCTTCTCATTTGCTTTTGCATATATTCCATAGTTATTTTCTTTGTGATTATCACTGTAATTACATGAAACATCTTAAAGTTATAGCATTTGTTTTAAATTGATAACAATTTAACTTCAATCACATACAAAAACGTTACTGCCTTACACCTCCACCTCCCCTACTTTATGCTATTGAGGTTGCACATTACATCTTTATATATTGTATATTCATTAACATAGATTTATAGGTTTTTAAAAATATTTCTGTCATCTAAATTCTCATTGTCATTTAATGCACCAGAATTACAATAATACAGGTACTATATTTACCCATGTATTTACCTTTACTGCAGAATCAAATATTTTCCTACAGCTTAGTGTTTCTGTCTACTATTCTTTTATTTTAACTTGGACTCCCTTTAGTATTTCTTGTAGAACAATTCTAGTGATAATGAACCCCCTCAGCTTTTGTTTAGCTGAAGAAGTTTTAATTTCTCCTTCATTTGTTAAGGGCAATTTGCCAGATACAGTATTCTTTGTTGACAGTTATATATATATTTTTTTACTTTAATACTTAGAATATATCATCTCACTCCCTTCTACCCTGCAACGTTTTGGCTGACAAATCAACTGATAATTTTATGAAAAGTTCCCTTGTACATGATGAATTGCTTTTCTCTTGATGCTTACAAGATTCTCTCATTGTCTTTGACTTTAGACAATTTGATAATGTAGTTTGGTGTGATTCTCTTTGGATTTATCCTAATTGGAGTTTCTTCAGCTTCCTGAATCATCATGTCCATGTCTTTCCTCAGATTTGGGAAGTTTGGGGCCATTATTTTTGCAAATGAGCTCTCTGCCCCTTTCTCTTTTCTTTCTGGGATTCCCCTAATGCGTATATTGTTCTTCTTCATAATGCCTCATGAATCCCATGGGTCTCCTTACTTTTCTTTATTCTTTTATCTTTTTGCTCCTCTGACTCAGTGATTTCAAGTGACTTGTCTTCATGTTCACTAATTATTTCTTCTGCCTGACAAATTCTACTCTTGAACCCTGTATAGATTTTTCAGGTGTTCTTGTATCTTGCAGCTCCAGAATTTGTGCTTTTTTTGGTAGTTTCTATCATTTTGTTGGTGTTCTCATTTTGTTCAGACATTGTTTTTCTGTTTCATCTAGTTGTCTGTTTTCACTTTTATCTTATTGAGCACCTTTAAGATAGTTATTTTAAATGCTTTGTCAGACATCTCATAGATCCACTTTTTATTTTATAGTCAGTTTCTGGGGTTTTATTTTATTCTCTTAATTGGACCATACTTCCCTGTTTCTTTGTAGGTCTTGTAATTTTTTGCTGACAGTTGGGTATTTGAAAAAGCAACCACCTCTGCCAATAGTTGTGTATAGGCTTCATGCTGAGGATGACCTTCACTAAGGTCAACCTTGCTGGAAGTTCTAGGACCTTTCATACCTTTTCTGGTCTCTTGCTCTCCCTGGCATCTGTCTGTGAAACTGAAGCTCTGATTTACTGCTCATCTCTGTTTTCAGCACTTTCTAAACTTTGATGCAAGCCCAGTAAGTTTTCTAATTTCAACAAGACAGAAATTCATCCTGGATCAGCCCCCTAACAAGCCAGAATGTTGACTACATGGTCCACTCTTGTTTCCATCTCAAGGGAGGTGAGGGAATATGGGTGACTTCCTCCCAGTTGTTCTGTGGTATGTCACAAAGGCAGAGGGGCATGAACAATCTTGCAAAACAACCTGAATTTCACTACCCTTTTAGCTAAAATCCCTTCTTGGTTTTATAAGGGCTTGAATGCTGTATTTTCTCAGTTGAACTCCAGAGTCCTTACAGAGGTATTCTGATTCATATATTGTTGTTAACTCAGTGTCTCTGGGGGAAAGAAGACCTGTAGCTTGCTGGTCAACCATGTTACTGACATAACTCTGTACTATACACTTTTGTATCCTGACTTTTTTTCCTTCTTTCATATAGTGTTATAAGGTGTCAGGAGTATTCTATCTTGCTTTTTGAGCCTACCACTTAAACCTGAATTATTTTTTTTAGAGAGAGAGAGAGCATGAGTGGGAGGGAAGGACAGAGGGAGAGGGAGAGAGAGAATCTTAAGCAGCATGGAGCCTGATGCAGGGCTTGATCTCACAACTCTGAGATCATGACCTGAGCTAAAATCAAGTCAGACACTTAATCAACTGAGCTACCCTGGCGCCCCAAACCCTTTTTAAATAATAATACATTTTTAGCAAAAATATTGGAACTCAGAATGTAAACCCCATTTCAAACCATTCTGTATACCTGTTTCAGAGTGTAAGTTTTTTATATTGGTTCTCTTAATCAGATGAGTGTCAGACCATTTCCCACCAAGGCTTTCCTGTTTTACTGTTTGCTACTTTATAAAACACATTAGTAGCTGACACCACAATCTTCTCCCATATACCCATCTGTTTTCCTTCTCATTTCCCAGAAGACTAATAACAGTGAATGCAAATAACACACATTAATCCTTTACTAAACCCCAGATGTTGTACTAAGTACTGACGTAATAATAGCTAACTTACTTACAGTGCTTATTTGGCCACAGGCATTTCTCCAGGTGTTTTCCATGTATTTCCATGTATTAACTAAATTTTTACAATTATGAGGCAAAACTGTTACTATTTTTCAATTTAAGGGAAAAAAAATAAGGTGAGTCACCATGAAGCAAACTTACTGTCCCCTGGACCATAGAATTTAGCACCATGATTCAAACCCTCATTGATCCGACCTCTATTCCTATGCCCATAATCAGTGATGTATGACTCTGTGTTAGGGCTGAAATGAGCACTGGGATGGTACCCAAAGTCCAATGGGAAATGCTGGCTATGGTGTCTGGGACCAACATGACCTAAACTCTAGCCCTCCATCTAAGAGACTCATCACTGCATGCTCTTCCCCCATATGATCTCTCTTTTCTCAGACTGCATGGGAACTGTTTCTCTGGTGTTCAGCTTGAAAATGAAGTAGCAGAGACAGACAAGTTATACAAGGAAAGAAAGGAAGGTTTCCAGAGAGGTGCCTATTGCCAGGATGAATTCGGTTCCTCATAGGCTTTTTCCATTTGTGCTTCATTCTCTTCCCAGTGATCACCCTCATCTTTCTGGCCCATACGTCCATCCCTTGGCCTTTTTGCTCCATATGACAGGTGCCCATGCCCCTTCTTTCCCATCCTTGATTTGAGGGACAATCGTCTCTACCTCTCTTCTGTCAATATCAGCTATTCCCTGATCCCACTGTCTTTCTGTGTCAAAGAGCCTATAAATCACAGCCATATAATTACAAGTATGTATTTCAACATACAGTATTTTGTATGATAAATTTTTTACGTGAAATGTCTGGGTCAAAGTGTGAGAATGACTTCTGAATGGTTAAGCACACTGTAGGAAATTAGACTCTCCTGCACTGTTAGAAATAACCACATCCATAATTGTAGTTGGGGCCTTCAACACCACCCCCCCACTTAGCAAGGAATAAAATTACTAGAGACAAAACCAGCAAGGATATAGATCTGAATAACACAATAAGCAGGATCTATATGTCATAAATACAGCACTCCACACAACAACAGCAAAGTACATTTTCCCTCCAATATCTATGTAATATTCATCAAGCTAGATCATCTCCTGGACCATCAAACAAACCTCAACAAATTTTAAAAGAATTGAAATCGCACAGAGCACATTCTCTGACCATAATGGACCCAAATTGGAAATCAATAATAGAAATAAAAGAGAAGAATCCCTACACACTTAGAAATAGTAGTTGCTATATCATTCCAGTTTGTCATTCAAATCTTTGTTGTAGAGGAGCTGAGGCTAGGAAGAATTGTCCCATCATCTGAAAGGCATTTCAGGCTGGGCAAAAAGAAAGCTCACGCTGGATATTTCAAACTGAGTATTGTTGACAGTGAGGCTGGAGGGAGGGGGACAGCTTAGGAGGCTGTTACATCAGTCCCACCTGACGTTAAACATGAACTGCACCAGCAAAGGAAATACAGCTTGCTGATCATTAGCGGGATAGGTTTTGTGGCTGGTTGTATTTGTGAAGCATGAAAGAGATTGCCTCCTTGGTATTGGTGTAGACAGGCCTGAGAGAAAGCACAATTCAGATGTCTTCCTGGTGTATGCTTGTTTTCTGATCTAACCCATGGATGCACACATCTCTGTTTTTTATAAATCCTGATTCATTCTTTAAAAGGTTCAATACAGTTTCCTCCTCGTCCTCTTCCCCCAAGATTCCTCCCTTGATTGTGCCATCTGTCAAATAAGGCTCTCCTATCTGGACAAGCAGAGGAGTTTCCTTTCCGGGGTTTGGGGGATTGGACCCTTAGGGCAGGTTGACACTTTGCTTGCCCTACCATGGTGTTAGCCTAAGATGTGGTACATGGTAAGTGGACCACTGATGTGCCTTCAAACTTGTATTTTTGTTTCCCTTTTGAGAATACAATGATGGTGGTAGCTCATCTCAAGGAAGAAAGAAAGTTTGGAGTTCTTTCCGAGGTAATTTTGGCAAGAGGAACCCTCCTTATGAACGTGGTGGATATGAGCGTCAGCCTTCACACCTCCAGGAGGATGATGGAAATGTGTTGATGAGGGATGTCCAGGAGGAGCCCCAAGTAAGACAGTAAGTGACTGGGACGACTAGTTTGCATGTAGCAGCCCCTGGGATGGTGCGAGTCTTTCACGCTCCCTGGTCTTTTTCTTCTCTCACTGGAAAACTGAAGAATGCCAGAAGTGGAATAATGGTTAAGCAATCCTAATTGTAGTCCTGGTGACAGAAAGGTGAGGGTGTACAGAAGAAGACTTTCTTAGCATTTATGGCCACCCTCCTCCTCTCCACTTCCCCTCCACAGCACTCCCTATAGCCCGCGGCACAACAAGAGGAGAGTGAATTGGCAAAATGAAGGCCATATCCATATTACCGTGTGGAGAGCTGGAAAAAATCTGAAGAGAGAAATGGGGGATAACACACAAGATGGAACCCCAGGGAGCTGGTTCAAGATCATCGTGAGTGTCTTGGCAAGGCCTGCATTAGGTAGAATATCCTGGAACCTTGTAAAAAAAAGAAGACCACATTAAACAACCTTACGTCAATTATTTGGAAGAGAGCTTTCCAGTGGAGATTTGTCTCCATTGGAGGATCTAGGAAATCCATATTTGGCACAAAAATAAGAAATAATGCCAGTGGTCCCTTCTTTTGAAGGCCTGTACAGCTCAATAGAGGGTCAGACAAGAACGCTGTTGGGTCTGTTTTGCAGCTTTAAGTCTATGTTGTCTCTCCTTACTCCCATCCCTTCTTTTTACCTTTAGATTCCCTATGGGAGAAAGTATGACAAGACATGGCTAATGAGTTCAATCCAGAGCTTTTGCAGTGTCCCCTTCACTCCAGTGGATGTAAGAGAGGATGGTGAAGCCAGATGAGTGGGCACAGGGAAGTGGGGGCGGGGAGAGCCCACTGAGCAGGAAGACTCTATTCTCCAAAATTATTGTTGCCTCCCCCTCCTGCAGTTTCACTACGTGAAAAACCAAGCTCGGTTCTTTGTCCAGGATGTTGACACTGCCTCTGCATTGAAGGATGTCAGCTACAAGATTTGTGATGAGGAGAACCGAAAGGTATGTGTTGAGGGCATTACCTCTACCGAGTCCCAGGGCAGGAGGACAGGGCAGGGGCTGGTTGTCTTCTTTAGAATGAGAGTTCCTGGTGCTTACCCCACCTCTCCTTCCTGCAGATATCTATCTTTGTCAATCCCTCTACTGTACCCTACTCTGTGCGGTATAAGTTGGAACCAGAACAAATGGAGCAGTTAAAGGTAATGCAGGCTCAAAGCCCACTGTGTGCCCACACCCAGACCCACCTCTTCTTCCTCCAGCCCCTGGTTTCCCTGTCCCCACCAGAGCCTCCCAGTGGCTCTCTCCACCTCTCTCTGCAGCTGACCATGAACAAACGCTATGACGTCTCCCAGCAAGCTCTTGACCTCCAGTGTCTCCGCTTTGACCCAGGTATACTTGACAGCAGTAATTCTAGGGCAGGTGAGGGCATCGGGATCTGCCTGGGAGGGAGACTGAGGGTTGGTGACGTGGGGAGGCGTTGGTGCTGGCCCTGGACCCCTCTCAGCCTTCTGATTGCCTTCTCTCGGCTTCCTGAAGACTTGGTGGGCCATGATATAGATATAATCCTGAATCGAAGAAACTGCATGGCTGCCACTCTGCAGATCATTGAAGAGAATTACCCCAAGGTGAGGCCTTAGGCCCAGTGCTGTTATTAATAGTAGGGAGTGGAACTCATGGGGTGGAGGACAGATTTGTCTCTGAGGTCCTAGACAGTAACTGTCACTCTAACTCTTCTTCACCAACAGCTGTTGTCCTTGAACTTGAGCAAAAACAAACTGTATGGGCTGAATGGCCTGTCTGACATTATAGAGATGGTCCCCACAGTCAAGATCCTGAACCTCTCCAGAAATGAGGTGGGAACAGAGAGACAGATCAAAGTTGGGGTTGACAGTGGGTGGTAGTGCTCATCAGAGTGATGACAGGAGGCAACAGAAGGTACCTGTGTGGAAAGGTGGGGGTTAGGGGTGCAGGGGCCTGTGTGTCTCTCTTTCCCTGGGACCCCTTTCCAGTTTTTTCTCCATATTTCTCAGCTGAACTTGGTGTGGGAGTTAAACAAGATTAAAGGGCTGGATCTTGAAGAGCTTTGGCTAGAAGGGAACCCCTTGTGTGACACCTTTCCAGACCAGTCCACCTACATAAGGTCAGTGTGAACACCTCTCACACTTCCTGGGAATCTTTGATCCCAGGAGCCTGAACTGTCCCTGAGAATGCATGTATGCAGGAAGCTGCAACCCTCATCCTCTAGAAGGACCATGGTCCCACCTTCTCTCTCTGTGTCCTTCACTTGTAAGGAGTTTCCTTCCTCTGACCTTCTCATCTCTTCTCCTGTTCTGGGGTCTATGCCCACCTTTCTGCAGTCAGTATTCTTTGTTTGTTTAATTTTTTTAAAACGATCTTTTAAAAAATTTTTTTATTTAAATTCAATTTAGTTAACATTTAGTGTATTATTATTTTCAGGGACAGAATTTAGTGAGTCATCAGTGGCATATAGCACCCACTGCTCATTTCATCAAGTGCCCTTCTTATGCATTCAGTGTTCTTTAGAATGCCCAACAAGAGTGTGTGCTCCAGGAAGCAGGGCTCCTCCTCCTCACCAGGACCAGGAGTGACCAGCCTTGAGCCATATGTTGATGCCCTGGACTGAGAAGGGTCCTCCAGCCCATGGCCCCATGCTGAGACAGACCTTCTTACTCCCTGCTCAGATGGGGTTTCCCTCCCTTATTCTGAGAGGGGACCTCCTTCCCTTACTCCAAAGGGTTGCCCTCTCTAATCTCAGGCTGCCATGGTGGCTTTCCTGCCCCATGCTGAGCGCCAGGGTCCTAGGGACCTGCTATTATGACATCCATTTCTCTGACCCAATGCCAGAAGCAGGGCCCTCCTTGGGAGAACCCAGGGTTCCCTGAGTCAGGGGGCCAGAAATGGATGACTGCCAGTGAGCAGAGGGTTTCCTGAGGTAGGAATGGAAGGCAGAAGACAGAGGTGCTTGAGGAGACAGAAGGACAGGCCTCTCAGAGACACTTTCCCTCCCTTCCCTCCAAACGTCACATCATCCCAACTGGTCCTACAGAGAAGCCCTGGGTAGCCCAGCACAGGTATGATTCCTCAGGCTAGGAACCGACTGAGATAGGCACAGGTGCACTGGGGCCATCAGGAGGGAAGGCGGTGATCATGAAGGGGCCACAGACCCTCAGCTCCATGCTGACCTGGGGTTGACCCTGTACTCCCTCTAGGGAAGGTCTCCTGCCCCTGTGGCTGGCTCATTTCCCATGCCCGCCTCAGACTGAGCTCACACAGTTGACAAAGGTTCAACCAGCATGCAATGGGCCCCCAGCCCAACACCTGCATGTTTTCCATTCCTACCTCAGGTGCCAGGGCCAGCCAGGGCAGATGAAGGAAAAGACTGCAGCCGGGAAGCCATTTCCCCCTTCCTCTCTCTTCCTCCTCATCCCCACCACCATGGTAGAGCTTCTTTACCTTCCCTTTGCTTTGCCTGCTCTTCCTCCTTTGTCCTGGTTCCCCTATGTCTCTCCTACCTCTCCCCTCCTACCTTCATTCCTTCTGTCTTCATCCCCCTCGCTCTCCCTCCCTGCCTCCTGGGCCTTGCCTCACTCACTTCCCCATCCCAGCATCCTGGGCCATCCCTGGGGAGTACTGTGGTCCTGCACCATGCTGGACCCCTAGTGAGGTAGCAGAGCGCTGGGCTCCCGCTCCATTCCCTCTTCTCTCTGGAGTCTTCAGTAAGGATTTAGAAGGAAGGGAGGCAGGGAGAGGAAGGCAGCCTTGGAGCCTGAGCTCCAAATGTTGCTTCTTGTGGCACTGAAGAAGGGAGTCAGAGCAGTCTAGATGGGAGCTACCCAGTGGAAAGGAGAGGGAGGGAAGGGAGGAAAAGGGAAGGCGGGAGGCTTTGCAACCCTGACCTATCAGTCACTTCTTTCTATTTTTTATTTTGGACAGTGCCATCAGGGATTGTTTCCCTAAGTTGTTGCGCCTGGTAAGTGCCTGCATTCATCATTGTCTCTTACTAACACTGATCACCTCCACACCTGCCCTCAAGCGCTTTGGGTCTTGCCTAGATTACATGTTTGTGTCAGACCCTTAACTATTTTAGGTGACCAGGACTCCTGAAAAAGATATGAATATACTCTCTGGAAAAATGTCTACACACACACATACACACACACACACACACAGAGACAAAAGTTGCATATAATAGTAAATACTTCCAGGAACTCATGATGAAGACACCCATGGTAATCTTGTCCATGTAATTTCCAGTGCCCTTTCATACTTAACCTCTGACCCTCACCCTCTCTTGGGCTCATCTTTACCCCTGATCATCCAGGGCCACCTCCCTGGTCTCCACTGCTGACTTCTTCCCTTCTCCAGGATGGCCAGGAGTTATCACCACCAGTTATCATGGATACTGACACATCCTGCTTGATAAAGCCCTGCAAGGTGAGGGAAAATTGATCAAACAGCATTTGGGGTATTACAAGGGAGGCTTTATCAGCCACATAGTCTCAAATGTCTTTTGATTCCAGGAAAGCTACAAAGGATCTGATGCACTGAAGAGTCTAGTCCTGCAATTCCTCCAGCAGTAAGTACTTCTGGGAATCTGGGGAAGGGGATGGCTAGGATGGGTGAGGCCACCCAAGCTCAGGACTGCTGACTGCGTCTTGAAATCTCATTTGGGGTCCAGACCACAGAGATAGACTGTCCTCATTACTGTCCCACAGGTACTATATGATCTACGATTCTGGAGACCGTCAGGGTCTCCTCGATGCCTACCATGATGAGGCCTGCTTCTCCCTGGCCATTTCCTTCAACTCGGAGGACCCAGCCCCGTGAGTAGCAAAGCTCAGACTCGGCTCCTGGGCCCTGTGATTCCCCAGTGGACACAGGGCAGCTCCTGGAAAAACCCACACTGGCCAGACCACCACCTTCTTTTCCTCTTTCTCTGCCAGAAGCGGCTTGTGCGAGTACTTCATGGAAAGCAGGAATATGAAGAAGCCCAAGGACCCCTGTGCGTGTGTGATGAGGAAGATTGGGCAGAGAAAGGGGGTGTGCAGGGGTAATTATAGGGCCCAGGGTCTGGCATCCCCTGACCTTCGCTTGCTTCTCCTCCCCCACAGACCTGCGTGTTCAGCCGCTGAGGCATACAAAACGTGACATCGTGTTCTCCCTCTGTGTGCTGCCCAAAACACAGCACGACCTCAGCTCCTTCTTGGTGGACATATGGTTCCAGACGGTAAGCACCTGTTTCCTCCCAAGGGCAGCCCCAGAAAGCCACAAGTGGGTGGGAAGTTTAAGTGACTTAGCACCCGGGCTCTTCCCTTTCAGGAGAAGATGCTCTGCTTCTCTGTCAACGGGGTGTTCAAGGAAGGTGAGTGTGCACAGAGCCCCTCCCCAGATGGCCCACTCTCCCTCCCCACTGGCTGGGCTCCCTCTCAGAACCATCCCAGCTTCCCTGATCCCTTTCCTTCTCTTCCTATTCCCTCTGTATTCTTCTGCCTCCATGCTGTCCCCAAACCATCCTGGTCTGGACTGGGTCTATGCCTGTCTGCCCCACACAGCTTGGGCATTAGGGACACCGTCTGTGGAGTTTCATGGCTGTCATCCCAGATCTTATTCTGAGAACCACTTGAGGTGGTTACTGAACCTCTATGTTTCCTCACTTGCAAAATGGGGCTAATAATACCCACCTCTCGGGCAGCTGTGAAAAATGAATCGAATGAACGTGTGAAGTGGTTGTTACAGCTCCTGTCACATAGTAGAGGCCTTGTAACTGGGAGCAGACTGTTCCTACTGTTGCCATCCCCATACCAGACACCTCAACTCCCAGTGAACAATTGTCCCCTTCAGCATGAGTATCAAGTCAGACGGTGACTGGGAAACATTGTATGGGCATGTGAAGCATGTGTGACTCTAAGGGGGTATTGTTGCTTGTTGTTGAAGTGGAAAGAAAGTCTCAGGGTTCTGTTCGTGCCTTCACCCGGACCTTCATCACTACCCCTGCCAGCAATTCCAGGTGAGTGCTACATTGTAGGTGGGAATGCTCATCCCAGCCTGGGCTCAGGGGTGTGGGAGCATGGTGGTGAAGACACCTTGGTTTTCTCAGTATTGTGGAAAGCCAACAGGTAGCTCCAAGGAGCAGTCTGTTCTGGTGGTTAAGAGCATGGGCTCTGGAGTTAGAGCACTGGGTTCTCTTCTTGACCCCAGCACTCTCTGGGTGTGTGTGATCTTGGTTAAGTCACATGACCTCTCTGTGACTCATTGTCTTCCTTGGAAAATGGGGATTAGACCATCCATTCCCTTGGGCTATTGTAAGGGATGAATGTGGGTGTTAAATCATCCCTGGGTTGCAGGTTAAGTACACATCTAGTGAGGTTGGTAGACAGTCCCTGCAA